>NC_077227.1:481580159-481672659 GCF_027887165.1 Monodelphis domestica
TGAATCTGTCACCCTGTTGTTTCTTTCCTAGGATAACTTATCTCTTTCTATTACTTCTTCCTTTCTTGACCAATATTTAGATGGGGAAAGGTTCCTTTAAGTATGCCTGGGTCCTGGATAAGCTCAAGGCTGAGCGTGAGCGGGGGATCACCATTGACATCTCTCTCTGGAAGTTTGAGACGACCAAATACTACATCACCATCATCGATGCCCCAGGACACAGAGATTTTATCAAGAACATGATCACAGGAACTTCCCAGGTGGGCAGTAACTCTGGCTGATGCTGAGGAAACTAGGGGATGGCAAAGGGAGAAAGTGAGAAACTGGGAATGGGTTTGAGAAAGTAGAGGTTTTGCTGTAACAGCATAAGTTCCATGAATAAAGATAATCATCATAACTAACAATAATAGCTAGCATTTATATTGCACCTACTGTATATCAGGCACTATGCTAAGAACTTTACAAATATTATCATATTTGATTATCATAATAACCCTGAGAGGTAGGTGCTGTTATTATTTCCATTGTACAGATGAAGAAACTGAGGCAAGCAGAAGTTAATTGCTTATCCAAGGTCACATAGTGAGTAAGTATCTGAGGACCCATTTGAATCCAGGAATTCTTACTCTAGGTATAGCACTTTATCCACTATACTACCTAGCTGGCATAAAAGTAAAGTGGATGTTGGTGAGATTCTTTGGGTATCAAACTCTTCAGTTACAGAGGAAGTATTCTTGCCATGTATGCGCAGCCGCCTCCTCTTCTCCCTTTTTCAGATATAAGATCTTACATCTTTTGACACTGTCAACTTATGCTAACCACCACCACCACCACCATTTTGATTAAAGAGAGATGGGTACACATAGTGCTAGTAGGGAGTTAATCAAGAGAACTTTATAGGATCTACCTAGGGGTTTATAATCAAAGACAAGTTAATATGGACACACACAGAAAGATTAAAGCATTAGTGGTGATGCTTTCCTGTACATTATCTCCAATAGTGAAGGAGGCAGAGTAGTAAGTATCAGTTCCTTCTAACTGACGAAGAAACTGAGGTCCATAAAGGCAGCATGGCAGCAAAGATGGGATACTAGACATAGAATCAGAGAACCTGGATTTGCCTCCTTGCTGAGCCACTTTCTGCTTGTATGACCTTGGGTGGTGCAATTAGATACAGCTTGGGGACTAGAGTTGGGAAGACCTGAATTCAAATCTGGCCTCAGAACCTGTCTGGCTTTGTGACCCTGGGAAAGCTCCTTAACTGTTTACCTCCATTTCCTCACCTGAAAAATAAGAAGGAAATGGCAAACCACTCCAGTATCTTTGCCAAGAAAACCCCAAATGGGGTCACAAAGAGTCACATATGACTGAAATGACTGAATAGGAAAACATAAGGGAAGTGGGTGGTCTAGAAGGCTGCTGAAGCCCCTTCAGGTTTAAATGGATGATCCTATGATCCTTGATACCTTCCTAAAGAGTGGCCTGAGACAATCATTTACTTAGTGAATGGATAAGCTAAGACTAGGCTATAGTACTTCATGTCATCAAGATACAGCATTATACTACCTTCCTCCCCAAATCCAGGCAGATGTCAATAAATTCATCCTGTTGGGTCTAGGTTCAGAGCATGTGGGAGTGGGAAGTAGGGAAGTAACTGAGATTTCTGTGACTAGATAGGGAAGATCAAGGGAGAGACATAACTTCTTCCCTGATTGTTCCAGAAAACTATTTTGGAAGACACAAAAATTTGGGAGCTATTTGAAAGGAAAAAAGCATCCTTTCAGGAGGAAGCACAGAAGTAGAAATAGGAAAAGGGGATGACCTGAAGCATCATGAAGGCTTTGAATGTGGATCTTGGCTGAGCAAATAGTATTTTTCTGGAGCCTTAGGACAGTTCTCTAATTCTATCTAGCCAGTACCTCTTTGTACCAACCATCAATGAGTGTGGGAGCTTTGGTTAGGCCATAGGGAGACCTACTTAGTGGTGAATTACAAAGTGGCCAATGATACAGGCCCATGTACATCTTAGCACATATCCATCACTGTGATTTAATTCAGAGCTGGCATTGAGAAGTCATCTGAGCAGGAAAAATGCTAATGACTCAAGTTGTTTGGAAACAGTGGCAGTGGTGTTTAATTGCTCTCAGGGAAGGAGGCTGCTGAGACTAACCAGAGAAAAATCATTGCTGCCTCTCCTATTTTCCAGTGAAGTCCATTTTGGAAATGGACATTAGAGGATTAGGAAAGCCTAGTGAACTATGCCCAAAGAGTGATAAAAGAGTGTCTGCCCTTTAATCCAGCCATAGCACTGCTGGGTTTGTACCCCAAAGAGATCATAAGGAAAAAGACTTGTACAAGAATATTCATAGCTGCGTTCTTTGTGGTGGCAAAAAATTGGAAAATGAGGGGATGCCCTTCAATTGGAGAATGGCTGAACAAATTGTGGTATCTGTTGTTGATGGAATACTATTGTGCTAAAAGGAATAATAAAGTGGAGGAATTCCATGGAGACTGGAACAACCTCCAGGAAGTGATGCAGAGCGAAAGGAGCAGAGCCAGGAAAACATTGTACACAGAGACTGAAACACTGTGGTACAATTGAACGTAATGGACTTCTCCATTAGTGTCAATACAACGTCCCTGAACATTCTGCAGGGATCTAGGAGAAAAAACACTATCCACAAACAGAGGAAAGCCTAGTAAGTGCCTGGTTCAGTGATGAACCACTGCTCACTTCAGTGAGCAGCAAATGGGAGAAGGATCATGTCTGGGAGGTGATGCCCATTTGCCAGTGTATTACTAGAATAGCTCTGCCCATGGGCATTCAGACAGATTGCTCCTCCCTTCCCATGATCTTCTTCTGTCTCCAGGGCTGAAGCCTATAAACCCATTCCTATTCAACTCTCTCTTCACCTTATGTCCCACAGTAGTAAAAAGTCTGATGGAGTCTGATGGCTGAATATCTGGCTTCTACATGCAGAAACGAGAGCAGATGTGGCAGGAAGGGTACTAGTTTGGTGTTGGTAGGGCAGTGACCTTAAGCCTTCCCGTTAGTGACCTGACTATTAGATCTGGCCTCAGTCACCAGGAAGCCAGAGTTAATTAGCTTTCTCTTTTTCTGAATAGGGGACTTGGAAGAGATGTATCCATTAGCAGTCTTGATCTATAGATAAGGGGAAAACATGGAATGCTTTGGAGGGTAGGGTTGGAAGGTGGAGGGTGATTGTAGGAAGAGGAATAGTAGGAGACATGATGGATACAGCATTGTTTTGAGTCTGAGAACTTGAGTTCAAGTCCAGTCCCTGCCATTTATTACCAATGTGACCCTAGGTAATAATAATAGATAATATTTATAAAGAATTTTAAGGTTGACCAAAAGTACTTTATATGTGTTATGTCCTTTGATTCTCACATCTACCTTGGAAGGTAACTGTGTTATTATTATCCCCATTTTATAGCTGAGAGAACTAAGGCAGACCAAGATTAAATGACTTGGCCAAGAGAAATACAGGAGGTATTGAACTTGGGACTTTTTGATTCCAAGTCCAGTGCTCTAATTTATGAAACCTCTCTGTGTCAGTTTCATTATTTGTCAAATGAGAGGGTTGGATAAGATGGACTCTGAGTTTTTTTTAGCTATGAATCTGATTCTCTGAATGTGAGACTAGGTCAACTGATCTCTCCCTACTACATGTGACTAAATAGTTCAGTGGATAAAGCACTGGGTCTGGAGTCAGGAAGGCTTGAGTTCAAATCCAGATTCAGATACTAGTTATCTATATGACTTTGGGCAAGTCATTTATCCTTAGTTTCCTCAACTGTAAAAGAGATACGATAATATTAGCACTGATCAACCAGGGTTGATATGAGGAGCAGCAAATAAGATAATATCTGTAAAGTACTTGGCACATAGTAGGAGTTTAATGCTTGTTTTCTTCTTTTCTTTTTCTTCTTGCCTCTCTGCTAGGCTGATTGTGCGGTGCTGATTGTGGCTGCTGGTGTGGGAGAGTTTGAAGCTGGCATCTCCAAAAATGGGCAGACCCGGGAGCATGCCTTGCTGGCTTACACTCTGGGTGTGAAACAGCTTATTGTGGGGATCAACAAGATGGACTCCACAGAGCCCCCCTACAGTGAAAAGCGGTATGATGAAATTGTCAAGGAGGTCAGCGCCTATATCAAGAAGATTGGCTACAACCCCGCCACAGTCCCTTTTGTGCCCATTTCAGGCTGGCATGGTGACAACATGTTGGAACCATCCCCAAATGTAAGTGGCTTTCCCAGAAATCCCCTGGGTACCTTGCCTTCTTCAGGAAGGGCCAAAGGGGCTTTTCTTGCTTGGATGGTCAGGCTTCTGACACCTGTGTGGGAGGGAGAAACCTTTACAACCCCCAAATCTGGGGTAGTGTCCACTCCCTCAACAGAGAAGTATCATGATTATTTCAGAAAAGACAGAGTGCTCCTGACCAAGGATTGGTCTGTTCTGCCGCGATACTGATTCAGAGTAGCCCAGCAAAGCTTTGGTTCAGACACATGCAGAGAGAAGCCAGACCATTTGGGAGGCACATGGACTAGAAAGGAAAGGTTGTGACATGGTCCAGTGATCGCCAACTTTTTTCTATGAAGGGCATGGAGAAAGGAATAAGTCAGGGACATGTTCCTGTTTATTGGCTGGCCATTTCACCATGGAGAGAGGCACAAAAGTGAGCTGTGGGATTTCCATTTCACTGATGTGGGTGCTTTCTCTCTTGACCCAGATGGTGACTCCTCCATGCCCTTCACCAGTGGACCTTCTACAAGTTTCTGTGACCAAAACTATTCAGCAGCTAGTGGCCTGCCTCCCAGTGTGCTTATCTAGACTGGCCCTCAGACACACAGATCATCACTGAGACTGTGCTTGAAGCGTTTCCAGCTAGTCAGAGCATCCTAGAACTTGTTAACGGAAGTCTTAGAGCTGGAAGGGAGCTTAGAAGCCAACTAGCCCAATCCCTTTGGTTTACAAATGTGGAGACTGACTGGGTCTGGGTTATCATGGTATAGGTTGTTTAGTTCTCTTTGCCACTGACTGGTCTTGATTTCTTCTCTTCTTTGCCTCTTTCTTGTATCACAGCAGGATAGAAATACCTCCCCAGAGCAGCCTATGCATTGGGGCCTGATATTCAGAGACTCAGGGCTTTGCTGTACAGTTTCTTCTAGGAAGCTGGACTAGGCAGTTGCTAAAGTTGCTTCCGTTGCTAATGTTCTATGCCTCTATGCTCTTTCCTTCCCAGGAAAGACAACAGGGCAGGCAGGCTCCCTCCCAGGACACATGCCCCATGTCCAGAACAAGCAGCAGCAGCAGCAGTAGCAATAGCAGCAGCTCCTCCCTCAGCTTTGCTCCAGGAAGGTGGCCTGCCAAAGTTCTCTAGTTGCTCTACTGGAAGATGATCCTGGACATTCCTTCCAAGAATAGCTTATGGGTGGAAATGATACCTGAGCCTGGGGACTGATTTGAATTTTGTTCTCCAGGAAGGGTCTGGCCAAGGGTCTGGGTCTTTTCTTCCTTTTTCCTTTCCAGTTCATGGGATTATAGAACTAGGAATGAAAGGGACATTTCATCCAAATTCATCATTTTGCAGATGAAGAAATTGAAGTCCAGATGGGTGTAGGTGACTTGCCCAAAGTCATAAAGGCAATAAGTGGCACAACCAAGCAAGATCTGACCCCAGGACCCCTGACTCCAATCCCAAGTCTCATTCCTACCACACCAAGCTCCCTTCTAGGCAAACACTAGCAGGAAGGAGGGAGGCTCATCAAAGCAGATTCATTACTCCTCTCCATTGGTGTGGTACTTGGAATAATAAGATTATTAGTTAGAGATGTAAAGCCATATTACCTGTTGTGAGTGCCTGAAAAGGGGAATCAGGTGGTGCAGTGGCTAGAGCAGTGGGCCTGAAGTCAGGAAGTCTCATCTTTCTGAGTTCAAATCTGGTTTCAGACGCTTACTAAACTATGTGACCCTGAGCAAGTCGCTTAATCCTGTTTGCCTCAGTTTCCTCATCTATAAAATGAGCTGGAGAAGGAAATGTTAAGCCACTTTATTATCTTTGCTAGGAAAACCTCAAATGGGGTGATAAAGAATCAGACACAACTGAATGACAACAAAATTTGGGGAAAGCAAGCATTCCTGTGATTTCATTCATCTAGGGAATTCTAGGCTGAGGAAGCTCCATCTGCTAATTCAGGTTGGTTCTTCCTCTTCAATTTATAGTTTTAGAATGCCACCTATAAGATAAGTGACTTGTCCAGGGTCACACAACCAATGTGTGTCAGAGGAAGAACTTGAATCCTGATTTTCCTGGATATGAGACTATCTAATCACTAATCAGTTCTATTATATTTAATATATATTTGTGTATAATATATATTCAAATATATGCATATTTACCTGGGTGCTTATGAGTATACACACATACCCCTAATCTCAATAGGAAGGACCCTTCTTTGTGTTCTCTGTCCTCTCTCCTTGTTGGAACCCAAACTCAGGTCATTATAGTTATTCCTTCCTTCTTCCTGTTTCCCTGAGTCTAGGCTTCTTAGATAATACAGATTGGTGGGCTTTGCTTCTTTCTTCCCTGTTCTAGGAGCCAGGCAAGGTGATTTTCCAGGGTGGCTGGGGCTCTCAGTCTGAGAATGCTGCCCATCTTGTCCTTCGGTAGCAAGGAAAGGACAGTAACTGTGAGCATAATTCAGCAAAGGGGGCTCTTGCTGGTCACCATGCTACAGATCTTATATTTAGTGGCAGCTTTGGAATCTGTCATTTTCTGGTAACTGGGAAGCCCAGCCTTCAGTATCTACTGGTCAGACAATGACAGAGGAAATAGGAATGGCAGTTTTGCAGAAAGCAGGGAAGGATGTGGTTCCTTAAGCCTCCTGGACCTGGGACAAGGAGAAGATTGTGTATTAGGTATGAAGGGGCACTAACTCTATTTCTGAGTGCAAGAAGGCCTCACAGGGGTATTGGAGGGTCATGAGAGCACAATGTGGCATAGATGGTGGGCTGATAATGAAGCCTAGTCTTTTGGCCCATCCTACCTTATGGGATAGAACTGGGCATTCTTTGATCTAGAAATCCTGAAACCCTGATGAATAATTTGGGTAGAGTTTCCAGAAGCTTTCATGCATGCAATATGGGCATCCCAGAAACAAAATGAAGTTTGGTGGTTAGTCTTCTGTGCCCCTCCTGCCTAATGCTCAGTTTATTTTTACTGTGCTCCCCATACTGAACTTCTTTTGCCTATGTCTTCTCCCAAGGTATTGGCTCCTAGGTAATATGGAGTGCGCTACAGTAGAAAGAGAGCTGACTTTAGAGTCAGATAAATTAAATTTGAGCTCTGCTGTCATTACTCATCATCTGCATAACCTTGGGCAAATCACAGCCTCCCTATGACTCAGTTTCCTTATCTGTAAAATGAATAAGTTGAACTAGATGGCTCCTAAAGTGTCTACTAGTTCCAAATTTATGATCTTATTATGGGCACCTTTGGGAGATGATGCACCTGAATGTTGTCTAACTGGTCAGGATTTCAGGTCAGAAAGGAAGGGAGGGTTGATACTAAACCCTGTCAGGTCAATGGGAAAGATATTCAAAAGTGGTTCAGGAGCTTTTACTTGTTTCCCAGATTATATCACATAGTCAGCCTCCAATCTAGGCGATATATAGGGACAATTCTTCATTAATGAATTGATCCATTTGACACAAACAAGTCAGATTGCTATGAATATGAATTACTTTCTACACTCTACTGCTTATCCTTTCTGCTATTTCTTTCCTCCTGCCTGGGTGAAGAGATTCAGGCTCAGCAGCCCAACGGTTAAAATGAGTCAATCTGCGTCTGCCTCATTCTTTCTTCTTTCCCCTAACTGATTTGCATTCTCTAGGTCTCCCTCATCTTTGGGTCTGAGAACTCTTTGGGGAGATCTTGGTTTCTGAGACTCTCAATGGAAATGCTTATTAATTTCTTCTGCTTCTTCATTGCCAGCCCTGATTTCTTTGAAGATAGGCCTTCCCTTTTGGCTTATCACCCTTGTAGATGAGTTTGGGGTCAGTGGGTAGGAGATGTGGCCACTACCCTGTCATTTAGGAAAACTAAGCTATCATTTTCCCTCCTCCTACCTTACCTTTTCCAATGTTTTCTTCTCACTTGGAGGAGGCCTGACCTACTTTTCTTCTCAGAGAAACCAGATAGGGACCTTCATTTCAGCCATTCTGAGCAGAGCCCTCTCTGGCTTCTTTTCTTTTCTTTTTTTTTTAATTAAAAAATTATTGTTTTTTTAAACCCTTACCTTCTATCTTAGAATCAATACTATGCATTGATTCCAAGACAGAAGAGCGGTAAGGGCTAGGCAAAGGGGGTTAAGTGTCTTGCCCAGGGTCACACAACTAGGAAGTGTCCGAGGTCAGATTTGAACCTAAGACCTCCCGTCTCTAGGCCTGGCTTTCAATCCACTGAGCTATCCAGTTGCCCCTAGCCCTTTGGTTTCTTATAGCAGTATATCCTGGGTGTAAGAATTAAATAATATTTCTACCCATATATATATTTTATAAAGTTTATTGGAAGTGTAGACAAATATTCCTAAGTAACCTGACCTCATGGTGCCTAGCCTGCCAGTCTCTTCCTCATTCCTTCCCTCACCTTCCTGCTCTGTTCTCTTCTTGGGTCTCCCCCATTCTCTCTAGATTCTCCCCCAAGCAGCCCCCACCCTTGACTTTTATTGATGTACAGAACATACACAGATGCAACCCTGGGGCAGCTGTGTTATGTCAGGAATGTTTGATAGACAGGTCAAGCTCTCAAGAGGGGGAGGGGATAAACTTCCTTGACACTTGGGTGTGGGACAGTTGCTTCTAAAGAGGTAACTGGAGAGAGCTTAAAGGCCAAATTCTCATCATATCTTACAAGTTAAGTTGGCTCAGTGACTACTGCTAATTAATAAGAATTCCAGAAGCACAGACTTCTGAGGCCATCTCTTCCAATTCATACCTAATCTTGATCAGTGACACATGTAAAACCCAGTGGAATTGTGCATTGGCTATGGGAGGGGGTTGGGGGGAGGGAGGGAAAGAACACGAGTCTTGTAATCATGGAAAAATATTCTAACTTAATTAGATAAAAATTTCCATATTAAAAAAAATAAATCAGTGAAACCAATTCATACCTGAGCAAGAATCCCTTTTATGGCATACTTGACAAGTAGCCATCCAACCATAGATTGAAGACCTCCTGGTAGAAAGTCTATTCCTGAAGGAGCCTGTTTCACTTCTGGACAGCTCTAATAGTTAGGAAATTTTCCCGTCACAAGGAACCCATCACCAATAATTGCTCCTGGTTCTCTGGTTAAAGAGAACAAGTCTAATCTTTCTTTCACAAGACAGTTCTTCAAGTATTTGCAGATAGCAATCATGTCTTGCTAGAAGGTCATCATTGGGCCCAGGTGGGAGTGGGAGAGAGTGAGTAAAGTTGGAATCAGAAAGATCCTGAGCAGCTTTGGAATTTACTCATGCTTCACACCATATTATTCCTCGAGATGCTGTGGGCCTAATAGTGAACTTCTCCCACCTTCTCCTTCCTTCTACTCCTCTTTCTCCTTCTTTTCAATTTTTATTGGTATTTTTCATTTTTATTCCACATTTCCCAAAGTTATTTCTCGTCCTTTCCCTAGAGCCATTCCTTATATCAAGGAATTAAAAAGAGGGGGGAAAAAGTTCAGCAAAACTAAGCAATATATTGAAAACATGGGACATTACTGGAAAGTCCAATACCTGTAGTCTCCTACTTCTGCCAAGAAGAGAGAGAAATGCCTTCTCTTATCTCTTCTGAGATCTTTTGGATGGGGACACTCCTTTGAATTGTGCAGGTCCTGTCCCATCCTTCCCTATCTTCTCATCCTGGGTGATTAAATGAATCACCCTGTTCTTATTTAATGCCTCCATAGGGAATCTGCCTGTCCATGGTGCTGGAAGCTTTCTTATGGAATCTTTAACATTCTACTCAGAGCCTCAGTGCAGCACTCAGGCTGTCTCTTAGCAAAGGATAAGAGAAGTTCTTCCTTATCAAAGCTTTTCTTTTTCTTTTTCAAATTTAAAATAAATTTTTTCCCAAACCCTTACCTTCTGCTTAGAATTGATACTAAATATTGGTTCCAAAGCATAAGAGTAGCAAGGACTAGGGAACTAGGGTTAAGTGACTTGCCCAGGGTCATACAGCTAGGAAGTATCTGATGTCAGATTCGAATCTAGGTCTTCACATCACCAGGCCTGGCTCTCTCTATTCACTGAACCATCTAGCTACCCCTTAAAGGTTTTCAAATTTTTTTTGAAACCTCAAAGGTTTTTGGATTTTCAATTTAGGTTTTGGGAAGCTTGCTTTCCCCACTTTGGGAACACATTTTGGATTTCGCAATGGAATACCATGGATCTCGCTTTACAGAAAATAATTTTAGTTGGCTTTGTTGGAACTGGTCCATATTATCAAGTCAAGGACTCTTGTGGATTGGGTTATACTTGCTTGTGTGCTATTTTGTGTGTGTCCCTAAATCCTTATCCCGTGCTTGTGCTGCTTCTTCCTTTAGATGAGGGGCTCCTCACCGGTCAGGGCCATATTTCCTCCCTTCCTTGGACCAGCCTGTCAGTGCTCATGAAAGCTCAGTCAGAGGTTTCTAAACTGTGAGCCCTAGGCCATAGAGGGTTGGAGTCTTAGTTCTAATCAATGGCCTCTCCTATGCCCAAGAGAAGGGAATCATCTCAGTGTGGGCCTTTCTTGTTCCAAGTGCCTATGATTAGCTGTTGAAGAAAGAGAGATGTGACTCTGAGTCATCCTGAGGGAGAGAAAGAGGACACCTCCTTCATGGTGCAGTTTGGTTTATCTTAGGAAGAAGTGACGTTGGAGGCATTTTGGGAACATTTCCCTCATCCAAATCTCCACCCTCCTTCATCTGTGTTGCAATTCCACTCTAACACTGTTCTGATGTGGAGGAAAAGCAAATGAACTTGGAATTAAAGATAATCTGGAAAGAACCCAGAGAGGTCATCTCATTTACCTCCTTACAACCCCTGTATTTCTAGCCACTAGATGAGCAACAGTCCAACTTTTGAAGTGATTACAGAGAGCTTTCTTTTCTTATTCTTTGTGAGCCAGGAAACCTCTCCATCCCAGCTCTCTCCCCTGCCCAACTGAGCCATCTGTCCTTAGGAGAAGGAAGCCATAGGGCAGTCAAGGTGAAGGGCATCTCAGGGATCTACTCCAACTCATCCCTGGCTGGGATCCCAGGAGCAGCCTGGGCTGCTCAAAGAACACCACGATAGAGGGGAGACATCTGAGCCATAGCTTGGGAGTGGGAGGAACAGAGCCTGGCAGAAACCCAGCTCACTGCAGTGAGAAGAGAAAATGTGAAGTGAATGTGAGGAGCTCCTGAGTACATCTGTTGCCCAGGGCACTAGAAACTGCTGGGATCGTCAGGAAAGCCAGAGTTGGGGAGAGTTGGGGGCAGCAGTGTGTGTGTGTGTGTGTGTGTGTGTGTGTGTGTGTGTGTATGTATGATTTGCTCCTAATATCACAAGAATAAGAATGTGTGCCTGCAAGGATGCTTGTGGGTCAGATCTTGCCTTTCCAATCAGAGCATTTCTTCACAAGGTTTTCAGAGGCATTCAGAGAATGTTATCTTAAAGACTAATGTTGAATGAATGGATTAATGATAACTTGAACTATAAAGGATGTTAGAAATAGAAGAGAAAGACCTTAGAGATCATATGGTTTAACCGTTTCAATTTATGATTGTGAAATCAGAAATGTGGGATAAGAAAGTTCCTATAAATCAAAGTTGAAAACCTTTGAGGGGCAGCTAGATGACTCAGTGGATAGAGAGCCAGGCCTGGAGATGTGAAGTCCCGGGTTCAAATCTGGATGCAGATACTCAGATACATTTATATAGCACTTACTATAAACCAGATACTATGCAAAGGGCTTTACAAATATTATCTCATTTGATCCCCACAATTTATGGAGGAAACAAAGGTCCAGAGAAATGGCTTGTTAATGTTACCCAGCAAGTTACTTTATATGCTTTCTATTTCTTCTTCTTCTCTTCCTCTGTCTCCCCCTCCCCATCTTCTCCCTTTTCCTCTTCCTCCTCTTTCTTCTCCCCTTTCTCCTCTTCCTTGTATCTTTCTTTCTCTCTCCTCTCTCTTTCCCTTTGTCTTTCTTCTTCCCTCCCTTTCTTTTCCTTTCTTTCCCTCCCTGCCTCTCTCCCTCTTTACTTTCCTTTTTCTTCTCTCCTTCCTTCTTTATTTCTCCTTCCCTCTCTCCCTTCTCCCTCCTTCTCTCCCTTCTTTAATTTTTGCTTTCTCCTCTTTCATTTTCTTTCTTTCCCTTCCCCCTCTCTCTTTCTCCTACTGTCTCTTTCCCTGTCCCTTCTCTATCTTCTATACACTCTCTTTATCTCTGTCTTCTTTCTTCTTCGCTCTTCCTTCCTCTCCCTCCTTCCCCTCTATCTCCTTCTTTCCTCCTCTTTCTTTCCTTTTTTCTCTTTCCTTCCCTTTCCCTCTCTGTCTATCTCTTTTTGTCTTTGTTTCTTCTCTTATCATCTATCTTTAAACGAGATTCTGAAGGTAAGCCACTAGGATTCGCCCTGGTAGGATTTGGAGGTGACACTTATTTTCCCTTTCTGTTGCAAATATCTTTATGCTAAAAGGCATTTTGTTTTAGAGAAGTTTCAAGAAAATAGGAATATTATTATAATAGCAATAATATTAATTTAACATAGCAACATATATTTTATTGATATGACATATCAATATATAACATAATAATATAATAATAAAACAATAATAGATAGCATTTATATAGCTCCTACTATGCTAAGGGCTTTACAATTATTACTTCATTTGATCCACACAACTCCACAAAATAGTTGCTCTTATTATCCCCATTTTACAAGTAAGGGAACAAGCAAATAGAAATCAAGTGACTTGCCCAAAGTCAAACAACTAGTGGCTGAAAGAAGGAAAGAGAAAAGGATGAGGAGAGAAGGAACCTAGAGAAATAGGAGAATTAGAGAGGTGGAGAAGGGAGAAGCAAGAGCAGGGGAAAAAAGGGAAGGAAGGAGAAGAGAAAAGAGGGAGAATAGGCAGGAAAAGGGAAGGGAGAAGGGAATAGGGTTGTTAAGGCTGCCACAGGAAATGCAGATGTGGAAATTTTTGAGCATCCAGTGTCTTCAAGAAATGGAAATGAAGCAAATTAAAACAAATATTTCAGCAATTAGCCATCTGTCACTGAGCCCAGCCTGAGAGGCATGAAAGGAGATAAAGGAGAAAAAGATGGAAAAGCAGGGAGGATAGGATCCAGTGAGTATTGGTGTTTTGCTGACTTCTGAGCTTGGAAGGGCTAGGATGTTCAGGCCAGGTTTCTTACTCCAACTACTTCCTTATTCACCTTAGCACTTATCCTTCTTCTATTTTTCTCTTATGTCTTCTGCCTCATGTGCTCTGTCTGTGAGCATATTATGCATATGGAAAAAGGGCTGGATGTGGAGTCAGATGTTCAGGGTTCAAATCCCAACTCTGCTACTCTGCCATGATAAATAAATAAATTTAATCAATATGTAATCTTTGGTAAGTTACTTCACATCTTTGGGGCCTTAGTTTCCTCATGTGCAAGATGTGGTGATATGGACTCAATCACTTTTTTCTTCCATTCTATCTCAACTGTATTTGAATCCTGACTTTTCTAGTCCTGGGCAAGTTACTTCAACTTCAGATTTCCTTTGTCTGTAAAATGAAGGAACTAAACTAGTTGGTCTCTAAAGTGTATCTATCTATCTCATTGACTTAATGGGAGGCAAGAGCTACAATGTCTCTGGAGATTAGAGAACTCTGTGCTTTTGAGGAGAGAGAAGAGCTGGCTGGTAAAGGAGCCATTAGGAACTGTCCATGATATCCTTGATTCATGAGTAAACTTTCCTAGGGATCCAGAGGGAATGACTTGTGGTTAATTGGTCCACCCTGTACTTAAGGATGACTAGCTCAGCTTTTTCTTGATTTAGCTCAGTTGAGCTCTTGCTGTGGCTTTCATTTCTGTCTTTTCTGTTCTACAGATGCCTTGGTTTAAAGGTTGGAAAGTGGAGCGGAAGGAAGGAAATGCCAGTGGTGTATCCCTGCTGGAAGCCTTGGACACCATTCTGCCCCCCACCCGTCCAACAGATAAACCCTTGCGCCTCCCACTTCAGGATGTCTACAAGATTGGAGGTGAGAATTCCAATCTTTTCTCTGCTGTTCCCTGTGTCTGGATTTATCTCAAAGAGTACACTATATGCTCCAGGAGACAGGGAATGGATTTAGTTTATTTCCTCCACCACAGTAGCTACTGTAAAAGTCTTATACACATTAGGCACTTGATAAATAGTTGTTGACTTGACCTAGACCTAAAGAAAGCCTAGATAGGACTGTGCTAAAGATAAAAGAACCCTGGATTTGGGAGTTCTAGCTTGTGGGTTGGCCAGAGTGAATGCATGGATTTCAGTCTGTTTCTGTTCCATCTGTCTGGCTATTTCTCTTTCCCAGTTTCTGGTTTCTCCTGCTACATTTTTATATTGTAGCCATTTCAGTTGATTATCATCATCTTGAGCATGATTTAATATACAGGGCGTTGGAGCTGGAGCTTCCTCATCTGAAAAATGATCAAGTTGGACTTGACCTTTAAGATCCCTATCTGTTCCAAATCTATGATCCTATGATCTAGAAGCCTTCTGGAAACAGGAACAAAAAATAAAACTCAAGTAAATTTATTTGACAACTGATAAAAAGTTTGGAAAAAGAGATGGGAAGTTTTGGCTGAAATGAAATCTTTGGATTATTGATGGATTTCCAATGACCCTTGTCCCAGTTTCATATTGGACCCTGGAATCTCCCTTCATAGACTTCAGGATTTCCAGAAGCTTCTCTTTTTGTGGATTATTTGTCTTTTCTTGATTTTCCTGTCCTTCACCTCTTACTGTTTCCTTTTAGGTATTGGAACAGTGCCTGTGGGCCGAGTGGAGACAGGGATCCTTCGGCCAGGTATGGTGGTGACCTTTGCTCCTGTAAACATTACTACGGAGGTGAAGTCAGTGGAGATGCATCATGAGGCCCTGAGTGAGGCCCTTCCTGGAGACAATGTAGGTTTCAATGTGAAGAACGTGTCTGTCAAGGACATCCGCCGTGGCAATGTCTGTGGTGACAGCAAATCAGACCCTCCCCAGGAGGCTGCACAATTCACCTCCCAGGTATCTACAACCATCTTGCTATGCCTTATGGTAGGCAGAGAACTTTGGGTTAGGTGGAGGGGGGGAAAGGGAAGGTGATGGGAAATATGACTGATGAGATAGGAAGAAGGCAATTGGTAGGAGGGATGGAATGTAGAGGACTGGCTGGGCTGGTTGTTGTTGGTTGTTGTTGTTCATCCTTTAAAGAGGACCAATGATATCTTGGGGGGGGGACTCAATTTTGGGGCCTCTGGAAATACTGGAGGGTGGCCTCTCAACATTAACAAGATGATTTCCTGTTACCTTTTCCCCAGTGATAGAATTTATGATATAACTTAGCCCTAGTGATTTCCCATAGAAGTCTGACTTACAGTTTTGGCTGTATTTATTTGTTAATTATTATATCATTTACTAAATATTATAAATAATAATTAAAAATGACCCAGCTTGGAGATGAGGGTAGGATACTAAAGGCTGGGCTGTAGAGTAGTGACTCAAAAAGGAGAGGGAAACTAATCTTCTGGTAGAACTATGGACTGTGAAGCTGGAGACTTGGAACCCTTTCCCCTTTTATGACATTGCCCCATTTTTGCTGCATGAACTTCATAGAGTCATTGGGTTTCAGATCTAGAGAAAGAAAGAATGTCAGAGGCCATCTAGGCCTTTTCATTTTATAGGTGATGAAATTGAGACCCAGGGAAGGTAAGTAACTTGCTCAAGGTCACCAAGGTGGTGACTTGGGGACAGGAATACTCTTACTCATGAGTGCTAGAGGCATGAACCTATAAGAGTTTTTGGAAGAAGGATATTCTCCAACTATCCAAGGTAGTAAGTGATATTCAAGTTCTTTTGGCTCCCCCCCCCTACCCACCATGGGTCATTCTACTACAATAATTCTGGGAACATGGATGGTAACCATCCAAACTCTGGTGCCCTAAGTGATCTTTGATACACAGAGCTTCTGATTTTCTAGAAGGCCCTCCTGGTGGTTAAGCTGTGGAGGCAGTACTTCTTCAATAAAGAGAACTTCTTCTGACCTCCCCCTCATTTTATTTCCTCCCCTCCCCTTCCTTCTCCCCTCTCTTTTTCCCTCTCTCCCCTCTTCCATCCTCTCTCCTCTTTCTTCTCCTCTCCTCCCTTTCCCTTCTCTTCCCTCCCCTCCTTTCCCCTCTTTCTCCACGAAGTCAAGCCAGGCATTCATGTGGCCTGGCAATGGAGGGATCCAGTATTAAGCTGCAGCTGTATATGGGAGGGACCTGGGGATGATTGATTTAAGAAATAAAAAAGAAAACACTCTTAGTTTGTCCACCTGGCTGTTTGCCAGTGGTGATTCCTTTGTTGTAGATGAGATCTAGTGTAGGTATGGTCCCCTCCTCAAGCCTAACAGGAAATTACAGGTTGGAGAGATGGATATAGCCAAGTTCTCCCAGAAGGCAATGAGAAGTATGCATAAAGGCTGAGACTTTCCAATACAGGAAACAGGACTCCTTGAGGGTTGGTCTAGGTCTCCCTTATCAGATTCAGGACTTCCTAATGGTTGGACTGTGTTTCTCCTCACACCAGGGATTCTCTGATGATTGGACTATTTCCCTTGCATTTCAGTCAATCTATAAGTACTTATTAAAACCTGACTACTAGGTTTTTGGGATAAAAATATTAAATACTGACTGCCTGGCACTTGGGATACCAATACTAAGAATGACACAATCTCCAATCAAAAGAGATGCATCGCTACATATATCACATTATATCTGGGGCAGCTGGGTAGCACAGTGTGTGGGAAATCCAGTTTTGGATACTTACTAGCTCTATGACTCTAGGCAAATCACTTAAGCTTTGTCTGCCTCAGTTTCCCTACCTATAAAATGGGGATAAATACTAGCACCTATATTCCAGGTTTGTTGAGAGGATCAAATGAGATAACATACATAGAGCACTTTGCAGACCTTGAAGTCTTATATAAATGCTAGCTATTATTTTTCTGATGGGAGAGACAACAAGTACATAAGAATATGCAAAATAAATTTAAAAACATTAAAGAGAAATCAGTTAAATCCAAGGTAGCCTGGGGGGAAAGGCCATTATCAATTTCAGGGTGGGAAGAGTAGGAAGCACTTCCTATAGAAAATGGTGTTTAATAAATATTCATGAAAGAAGAAAGATATCCTATGAGGTGGTCTTGGGGGAAACTTGGTCAGAAGCTGACCTCATCCTCCTCTTATGCTCCTTAGGTCATTATCCTGAACCACCCAGGGCAGATCAGTGCAGGTTACTCACCTGTCATTGACTGCCACACAGCCCACATTGCCTGCAAATTTGCTGAGCTGAAAGAAAAGATTGATCGTCGCTCTGGCAAGAAGCTGGAAGATAATCCCAAATCCCTGAAATCTGGAGATGCTGCTATTGTGGAAATGATTCCTGGGAAGCCCATGTGTGTGGAGAGCTTCTCCCAGTATCCTCCCCTTGGTGAGAGATTACTTGGCTTCTCTCTTTCATTCAACAGACATCTTATCAGGAGTGACAGAAACAGGGAGACTGTATTTATAACCAACTCTCCATTTTCTACACATGTGAAATAGATAATTGTAAACAACAGATAATCCAAAACAGCAGATAACTCCAAAGTAAATTATTTTAGGAGCATGCTTTCTTGTAGTATATATATCTTTCTATTAGATTGGGCTCAGAGTGTTGGTTTTCTCTTAGAAAGAATGCATGATGGAATGTAGGAGCCTGATAGGACCTGGGGCAGTTGGAGAAATTGACCAGAAATTAAAGATTTGCTGTGAATAATCCATCATCACTAATTCATACACTGAGGAATGGCTATATTTGGTGAAAACCTTATTTTGCTCATAGTTAACCCAGGCCACTTAAATGCCCACTGGTTATTAGGACAAAGAGTTATGTGCGTATAGTAGGGGTCAGTAGCCTGAGAAGTTTCAAAATGTTCTCTGATCTATCAGTTGAAAGCATTTTAGAATGTCCCTGGGCTTGAGAATGAGGGACCTATCTCTTGGGGATGACTGGGGGAGGATCTATCTCTTAGGAATCATATCCCTTCCTGAATTCCGAACTTGGCTCGACTCAAAGGTCTGGTATAGACTTTGGGAAGGGAGGAGGAAGAAGACCAGAGAGCAGAAAAGAGACTAGTTCCCAAACAGACAGATGATTCTTCAACTCAGTCTGTAATTAATTCTCTTGAACCCTGGTTGCTAACTCCATAGCCCATTTTTTTTTTAAACAATTTTTTAAACCATTACCTTCCATTTTCAGACTCCATACTGTATATTGGTTCCAAGGCAGAAAAGTGTTATGGGCTAGGTAATGGGGGTTAAGTAACTTGCCCAGGGCTACACAGCTAGGAAGCATCTGAGGCCAGATTTGAACCCAGGACCTCCTCTCTCTGGCTCTCAATCCATTGAACTACCTAGTTACTTCCTACTCCCTAGGAATTTTAATGCTACTTGCCAGGGTCAGTTCTATCCCTGCTGCAGGCCTATAGATGATTGGGGCTTGAAGGGAGTCATGTCCAACTCAAGGGTAGGATTCCCGAAAGATCAATGAGGAGAATCCTTCGGGGAAATAAACCTGGTGTGGAGTCTGAAGGACATTCTAGCCTGGAGGCCCTTTTAAGAATTGAACATAAAAGGGGGCAGCTGGGTAGCTCAGTGGATTGAGAGCCAGGCCTAGAGACGGAGGTCCTAGGTTCAAATCTGGCCTCAGACACTTCCCAGCTGTGTGACCCTGGGCAAGTCACTTGACCCCCATTGCCTAGCCCTTACCACTCTTCTGCCTTGGAGCCAATACACAGTCTTGACTCCAAGATGGAAGGTAAGGGTTTAAAAAAAAAAAAGAATTGAACATTAAAAAAAAAAAGAATTGAACAGAGAGGTGACTTGGCTTAGTGGACAGAGGACTGCCTTTGGAGTTAGGATAACTTAGGTTTAAGCCTTGCCTTTGTCATGTTCGGGCTGAGTGGCCATAGGCAAACCATTTAACCTCTCAGAGCTCCAGGGACTGTAAGATTATAAATGAATAGATGAGTTGCTGATTCACATTAATGAATTTCCACTAGGGGTGTCCCAAACACTATTGAAATAACAGGTAGAAACCCCCCTTTTGGGGAGAAACAAATAATTACAAGTACCTACTGTACGAAGTACTGTGTTCAGTGCTTGGTGTCCAAAGACCTAAAACAAAGAAGGTCAAAACATGATAGTCCTTTACTCCAAGAAGCTTATATTTTACCAGGAGAACACAACATGTATCTAGGCAAATATAAGGGAGTGATAGGGGAAGGGAGAGAACGGACAAACCACTGGAGCAAACCTGACAGGAGAGCATACTGAGAGCAAGGGAATCAGGAAAGGATGACAGAGCAGATAGTATCTGAGCTGAGCCTTGAAGGAAGAGTCTAATGGGAGACAGCATGGGAAAGGGCTCTCACCTCGGATCAGAGGGCTTGGGTTCAAATTCCTCCTCTGATGTTTATGACCAGGGTGACTTATGGCAAGTCTCAACCTTCCTGGGCCTTGGTTTCCTCATTTGTAAAATTAGCAGATTGGACTAGGTCCTCATCCAGTCTTAGATCTAAATTCATACACATGCCTCTGTTTTCTTCATCTATAAAAGGGAAGGGATTGGACTAGAGAAACTTAGTTTTAAATCTATAATCTAGATAAACTTTAAGGCTCCTTTTATCTCTAGATCTAAGCTTCTATGATAAGATAAAGATACTGAGAGGTAGAGGTGAGGGGAGAGTACATTCCAGACAAAGGGGTGACTAGAGCAAACTTTTAGAGGCAGGATATGGCATGTCAAGCTTGAGGAACAGGTGGAAAGCTGGATCCTTCAGGTTGATTAATTGGAGATCAGTCAGAAAAATTAGGAATTGTGGAAGGCCTTCAATGTCCAGCTGAGGATTATGTATAGGAGATAGGGAGCCATGGAGGGTTTTTTGCAAGGGAGTGGCATAATCAGACCTGTTCCTTCAGATGATTTTTTGAGCACCTACATGGAAGATGGATTGGAGAGGGCAGGGACTGGAAGTGGAGACCAGTTAGTAGAGCGTTAGGGAAAGGGATAGGGCTTGGACCTGTGATTTTATTAATATAGGAAGCTTCCACATGAGGAAACTCCCTCTACCAATGCAGCTCAACCCCCTGCAACTTAGTCTTAGAGTTGTCCAAAGCCCTGAGACATTAAGTGATTGACCCAAGGTCATATAGTTATGATATGGTAGAGTTGAGGCTTGAATCTAGGTCTTCCTACCTTCAAGGCCAGTTTTCTTTCTCCACTGCCTTTTGGGAGGCTACTACAATCTATAAAATAGGCTATGTAATAGTTTGAGCAAGAAGTAAGAGAAGAAAGCAGGAAACTGGCTTCCTAGCGATAGCCCTGCTGGCTCTTCTGTGGATGTGGATGTGGATGTGGATGGGACCTGTTCTGGGCTTTCTCTCACTCTCCTCCACTTCCCCTGCTTTACAGGTCGCTTTGCTGTGCGGGACATGAGACAGACCGTGGCTGTAGGTGTCATCAAGAATGTGGAGAAGAAGAGTGGAGGGGCAGGCAAGGTGACCAAGTCTGCACAGAAGGCCCAGAAAGCTGGGAAATGAATTGTGGGCTCCCTGTGCATGGTGCAGAAGCCCTCCCCAGCTCCCAGACGCTGCCACCTTCTCCCCCCCGAGGCGCATGTGTGCACATCCGCTTGTAAGAGTTTATATGTCAACGACTGGATGCTCATTATCAAGGTCCAGTGGAAATTCTTTAAAAGGAAAAGCACATCCCAGCGTTCGTGAAGCTTTACTGTCCCAGCATTTGTGAAGCTTAATGTTAATTTTACCAATAAACTGGTCTGACATCCACAAAAGTGGCAGGCATGCGTGTATATGTATGTGCGTGTGTGCATGAATGTGAGTGTGTATATGTGTGTACGTGTGTTGTGTATTCATGTATGTATGTCTGTGGTGGTCTGGGATAAATCCACTGATTCAGTATTGGGATTTAGCATTGGGCAAAGGGAAGGGGATGATACTCTTTCTGGTACTTTCTGGGGATGGAGAATTCTACCCTAGTTGTGAGGTTAAAGTATAAAAATATAGGTAATTTGTGAGTTGTATGAGAAAAGAAGAGAATGTCAGAGTGGATAGCAGGTTGGTTTTAGAATCAGGAAGAGCTGGACTCAGATTCTGCCTCTGGCACATACTAACTGTGTAACAACTTCTCAGTGCCCTAGGCACCTCTCTAAGGGGTACAGGTTAGTTGCTGATCTGCATTGGTGGAAGGATTTTCCATATTAGGAGATCCATACATCTATAATATCCCAGGTCCATATCAATACTCCTCTCTTCTCTTTCCTGCCTCCCTCTACATTCCTCTGGCAAAATCAATACTTTCTTGGAGTGAAAGTCCAATGAGATAGTGTTTATTCCTGAAGTTAGCTCTCCTTGAAGTATGGAGTCAGCTCACAAGTTCATTGTTCACACCCAAGGTGGAATTCCAAGAATGGGTACAAGGGCTAATAATAACTTAACACATTTATCAGGTCATTATATGTTTCCAGAGCACTTTCTCGGCCATTTTTTCAGCAGTTCCTTACAACAGCTCATTGAGGTAGGATTAGCAAGTGTTTTTAGCACAAGAAATGGGACTACAGAGAGGTGCCATATATGTATTCCATGCCCAGGGCAGTGGCCAAGAGATGAACTATCCCAGAAGGAACATTTGGGTTCCAATAGGGCACCAGAATCATTGGGCTATTAAGACATTCCACCATTCAAATAGAAGTGTGATCATGACAATGATATACCTGGGGCAGCTGAGGGTGGGGCAGGATGGATGATCTGAAGAATTTACTGCTAAGTTTCCATTGAACTTGTTCCTGCATGTATTGGAGAGCTTCCAGCAAGATGGTAGCAAGATAAGATTTAAAGGGGTTGAGATTCCCCATAAAGATACCAGGAAAGCTCTAAAATACACCAGAAGGAGCCAAGGAATAATTGAAGGTGTCTCTGACCTTTTGAGTTATCCTCATCATCAGGGAGTGGGGGCTCTCACCTTGACTTCCAAACCATTATTCAGTATTCCTACTGGATTCAGATCTAGGGTTAGAAAGACTCTTGAGCTGACCTTGGACTTTGCTCACGGAAGTCTGTATTTGTGACAATGACTCTCATTTGACAATATGACCCCTTTGAGTTGGACATCCAGTTATGCATGGGTGTTAATTCCCTCCTCATGATACCTTAATGATCTAGATGCCCTGCCAGAGGGCAGTGTTCTCTGTGGTTCTGACTAGCTGAATTCTTCCAGGCCTGGGAAGATGGTCAGGACATATTTATAGAACTTGTCCAAAGCAGGTGGATGATTCAGAAATGTGCTTAATTTTCTTGGAGCAGAATAAAACTTAAAGAGGTCAACTAGCCATACTGGGTTGCCACGTCAGACAGTTTTCCTGGAATAAGGAGAGCAAGATTGGACCAGGAAGTTATACAGCTTAGAGGCTATGTGAGGGAAGAAGGCTTGGGGTGGGTCAGAACTGACTGAAGAAATATATAGGGTTGGGGCAATGGGGACACTCACAGGGGAGCAGTTGTAGAATCACCTAACCACCGAACATCCCTGTTCTTTTAGAAGCGCCTGTTCAATTCCCCTCCTTCTCCTTCACCTCCCACTGACATCTTTCACAGTGAATTCCTTTCTCTAGAAGCTATGTCCAGACTCAGCTTTTTCTTACTTCTCCGGAAGAGTCTAACCATGGGGAATATGTTGAACTGAGAATCAGGACACCTAGTCTCTGTTCCTATCTTAGTCCCACTGAAGAGCCTGAGATAAATGGACAGGTCATCCCTTTAATTTTTCCATCTTTGAAATGGACGTACTAGAGAGCTTCCAACAAGATGGCAGCAAGATAAGACTTAAAGGAACTGTGGTGGGGGACAGCTGGGTGGTGGCTTAGTGGATTGAGAGCCAGGTCTAGAGACGGGAGGTCCTAGGTTCAAATCTGGCCTCAGACACTTCCCAGCTGTGTGACCCTGGGCAAGTCACTTAACTCCCATTGCCTAGCTCTTACCACTCTTCTGCCTTAGAATCAATACACAATATTGATTCTTAGATGGAAGGTAAGGTTGAGGACAAAATATATGTTGAACTACCAGGAGGATGAGCCAAACCCAAGAATTCCTTCAGAAGATGGAGTCTCTTCTTAGTCACTATATCCGTGTAAAGCATGGTTTGTGGGGTACAATTCAAGAATATGAAGGAGCAGAATCTTTCCAAAGCACGTAGTCCCAAAGCAGAAACTGAGGTTTTGAGATATGAGTAAACAGAGGGGGGGGAAAAGCCAGTGAGAAATACTAGGAATTGAGAGAAGCCCAAGAGGTAAATCCAGAAGGGAGGAATTTCATAACAAGTCTAAATATACCCTCAGGGAAAAGAATGGCTTGGCTACAGGCTGCAAGAGTACTTGCATGAAACAAAGCAAGAGATACAAAATGTAATTTTAAGTGAAATGAGCGCTGTGGAAAAATGAGGAGAATTAATGGTTTAGAGAAGAAGGTGATAAACCTGATGCATGAAAAAGACTCCTTGAAAATTAGAAGGTGCCAAACAGAAAAGAGTGACTTAATGAGACAGGAAGAAATACCAAAGCAAAAATCACAAGGTTAAAAATAAACCAAAATAAAAATGCATCAACACCCCAAACCTTGATAAAGATGGTGTGAAGACAAATGAGAAAACCAAACCCTTAATCAGTCTTGTAGTTTTGCAAGGTATATACTAACTGTTTATAGAGTCTGGCCTAAGACTTGAATTACAATTTCCAGTGACAGTGAGATCTTGAATTTTTTAGCTCCATTGGACATGGTTTTATTGGGTTACAAATAGAAAAATCTTAGGGTCGGTCATCTCTTCAATAAGAAAATAACCTTTGGAAGGCCAAGGATGACTCAGTGCTGTAAAGCAATGATTGGAGCCAGAGAACTTGAGTTCAAATCCTGTCTCTGCCTCTTAAACCCTATGTGATATTAGACAAGTCTCTTTATTTATCCCTTTAGGCCTAGGTTTCCTCAACTGTCAGATGATGGAGTTGAAGTAGGTGACATCTACAGTCTCTTCCAGATCTAAATTTATGAGTAACACTTGGTGTTTCTCAGACTCTGCTTTTCAGTTTCGAGGAGTTCTTAACCCTCTTTGTGACCTTCACTTTCTTGCGTAATCTATAGACCCCTTCTCAGAATAATATCTTTAAATATACAAAACAAAATCCATATAATTACACAAAATACACAAAATTACATCAGATAATAATTTATATCAAAATACAGTTATAGAAAAATATTTAAAAAAAATTGTGGACTCATGTTAAGAATCCTTGCTGTAGTTTGTATCAATAGGGGTCACTAATTTCTCCACAAAAATATAGAAGAGAGATTTCAGAATGCCAAACCAACTTAACATGAGAGCTTTGGAAAAGGACATTAGATTTGGGGTCAGAGGACAGGGATTCAAATCCTGTTGTCCAGGGTCCCGTTTTCAAATGCACTCTTTAGATGAGTAGTCGCTGCATCTCTATGGGCCTTGGTTTTGTCGTCTATACAACGAGAGACTTACACCAAATGATCTCTAAAACCCTTTCTAGATCTAAATTGATATGATATGCAGATCCAGGATCCCCTGCCTGTCCTCAGTGAATGCATGTCCTTGGGTTTGCTATGAAGCTGGCTCTATCTGAAATAAGAGCTGATTATCTGATTGATTGTAGCCCTCTGAAATATGAGAGCAAACAGTCATTTTTCTCCTTGGGAGAAGAACTCTTTGCTGAACAAACATGTTGGATGGGGGGGAATTACAGAGAATAATTCCATGAACAAATTAAAGTTTCTAAAGTGACTTCTTCGAGAGCCCACTAGGGGGTAGCAGATGCACAAGGACAGTCGGTGGCCACGTTGTTGCTAAATAAAACCAAAAATGGGCTCCATCCTCTTATTCACTGCCACGAAAAATGAAATTCCCTTCTCAAAATGACCCAAGCAGCCTGTGTGACGTGTTTGGCACAGACACTCACTCTCTAGAGAGGTGATAATATAATATAATATAATATAATATAATATAATATAATATAATATAATATAATATAATATAATATAATATAATATAATATAATATAATATAATATAATATAATATAATATAATATAATATAATATAATATAATATAATATAATATAATATAATATAATATAATATAATATAATATAATATGATATGATACGATATGATATGATATGATATGATATAATATGATATGATATGATATAATATGATATAATATGATATGATATAATACGATACGATACGATACGATATGATATGACATGACACGATACGATACGATATATGATATGATATAATATATGATATGATATAACATAACAATATAATACAATATACCATAATATAATAAATATAATAGTGTATATATATATAAATAGCAACTTGCTTGGATATAAATTATATATATATATATATATATATATATATATATATATAAATGCAGGCAAGTTGCAATTTCAATCCAGACCTAAGAGAGAAGTCACATTTTTTTGAGGGGGGTGGTGGGAGTGGCATGGAGTCACTTTGAGGGCTATTTGCCTCAGAGAATGCTGTCTGACATTCTCATCTCTCCCTTGCTTCAGTCTCCAGCTCCATCTTTAGCTCAGTTAATATGGCTAAAATAGGTGTCTGAATCAGAAGAAAAGCCAACTTCCATTTTTTCTCCAGAAATGTCAAGAGAGCTTTATAGTTTGCAAAGTTTCTTGGAATAGAAAAGACATTTATGGGAGCTTTTGGTTGAATATATAATCACAAATATATTGCGGTTTTTCATATTCCCTTTTAAAGAGCTAGATAATAGATAATTTACCTGATAGGGAGGTGGGAGATGGGTGGATAGAGACTAGGACAGAACTTCATAAACTAAAGGGCTCCATTTCCCACAAATCCCATTCACACCTCCATGTTCCACCAGAAACATTGGTGAAGCATTTCAGAAGTGATCCTGTATGAATGGGTAAATAGAACCCAATTTATGAGACTTTAATCTATATTTGACAGTTTGGGGAAGCATCTGGAGAGGCCGTGAATCACTGCTCTTTGTCAGTTAGAACCAGCAAGTGGGAAGGGTTGGCTGGGCCCCTCTCTTGGATGTGGCAAGCAAATATAGTAGAAAAAGCATCATGATGTATTCGGAAGCTACATCACCCAAATGGGAGGGTCTTCACCAAAGCCCACTTCATTCTGATAATTGAGAATTAGTGGTAATAACAGTGAAACTCTTCAACCAATCAAACTGAATGCCAACCAGATTGAATACCATGCTGGAAATAAAAAGCATATTTGATGTCCTTCAAAAGGCAAGAAAGGAGGCTGTAGGACTGTCAGGTTCTCTTAAAGAGCAGCTCTTTCAAAACACTAGATGATCAGGAGGACTGCATTTGACTTCTGGTTCTGCCACTAGCTGGCAGTGCAAGAATGGGTCATTCCCTGAGTCTTCATTTCCTCCTTCACAGGGTTAGGAAAAAGAACTATCTGGTCCCCACAATCACTTCCAGTTCTAAGATGCAGATTCTAGAAGCCAAGGAAATTGCGTTATATTTAGTCAGATGGCTGGGATGTGCTATCCATTTGCCCTGGTATATTTAGGAGCCTCTGAGAATTCCTGAGTGTGTGTGAGTATCCTTGTGTCAGGTTGCAAGCCTGGCCGGTTCTTGGTCTCAGGGCTGCCACCTTGTGGAACTCTGCTAAGATGTCAGGAGAAAAGAAGAGCAGTTGTTAAGAGGCTGCTTATGGTTGGCAAGGATAGGTGATGAACCCCAGGGCTGGCTAGGTTGAACTTACCCAAAGGGTAGTTGCAGGTTTTTCTCTCATTTTGTGACCAAGAAGTCACTCTTTTGTTCATTTCAGAGCCCCTGAGGTCTAAGGGTGAAGAAGGATCTCTCAGGTCTCTGGCATGGAAATGAAAGTCTGGGAAACCCAAGTACTGTTGCAAAACAGGAGTGACAAGGCTGGCCATTTATATAGGGGCAATTGGTGATGTCATGTTAGGAGAACTGGGCAGGACTTCGTGTCCTCCAACAGACCTCTGGCACCTTGTTGGCAACTGAAATTCCAGCTTTCTTTCATTCCTTTGGATCTTGAAAGCTTTACTGGCCCTGAAAGTAATTTTGAATTCATTAGGATGCAAATACTCCTAGGAGGGGTAAAGCCATTATAAGTCATAAATGTTTCATAGAGGATTAGTTACCAGTTATCTGAGTGCAAAGCCAAACAGAAGGGAGTTGGTGGGGAGGTCAGTGGGGAAGAGTACTTAGGTCTTCATTTCCTTTTTCCTCTTCTACAGAGCATTCTAAAGTCAATCCTTGCAAAGTAAAAAATCTTCTATATTCAGCTTATTAATATGTAAGTAAGTAGGGCTTGGCTATGTGTTATGTATAGTGTGATTATCTGAATCACTACAACAAATTCCACATATCATGGCTACAGTTTTGTTTCCTTGGTAAGTCTTTCTCTAGGTTCAAAAGATAATCTAGGGCAGTGATGGCAAACCTATGGCACAGGTGCCAAAGATGGCATGCAGAGCTTTTTCTGTGGGCATGTGGCCAGCAGCCTATCCCCCCCATGAATTCATTATTAGAAAGGCAGAAGGACTTAGATGGAGCTGCTCCCCTTCTCCTCTCCACTCCTCTGCCAGCAGCCAATGGGAGCACACAGGGGGTAAGGTGGTTGGCTCACAGGAGGCAGAGCTGAAGGGGAGCAGAGAGCTTGGGGCATTCCCATCCCCCTCTCTACACATCCTGAGGACATTCTTCACTTCACCCACTTCTCCTCCTAGCAACCCAATGGGAGCACTTCTTCCCTCCCCTGTGTGGGGTAAGAGGGGTTCAGGGTGCACCCAATACTCAATGAGGGTAAGGTGTAAGGCATGCCATTTGGGGGGTGGGCAAAACACTTGATCTGGGGTGGGGTGGGATTGGGGGTAGGGCTTGGCACTCTATCTCTAAAAGGTTCACCATCACTGATCTAGGGCATAAATAATCTTAAGGATATTACTGAAATTGAAGTATACTTTTTAATTGGCTTGTTACCTCATACTGCAAACTGAGCTGGGAGGAAATACAAATCTCTTCTTTTTTGAGTTAGACTCCCTTTTCTTGATCTTAACCTGTACCTTTATAAACTCAGAACAAAATGATTAAAGATGACCATAAACTTTAATAGGAAATTTCAAATAGTATAGAAATAGGAACTGGCATCAAAACAAGATATGGCTGACTGTTAGAGGATAGGCAACTGGAGAGAGTTTAATCAATTTATCAATAAACATTTATTAAGCAACTACTATGTTAAGCCAGATACTATGTTAAGTGCTAGGGATACAAAAGAGGCAAAAAAACAGTCCTTGCCTTTAAAGAGCTTATAATTGAATGGAGGAGATAACATGCAAACAAATATGTACAAAACAAGTCTCATATAAAAGAAAGAATTATTAACAAGATAATAAAGAACAATAAAAACAATAATTTACAAGATAGATAACGAATAGAGGGAAAGCTCTAAGATTAAAGAGGGCTTGAGGAAAGCTTTCAGTAACAAAGAGTACATGTCAGGGAGTGAGACATAAAAGAACACTGGAAAAGTAGGAGTAGACTAGATTATTAAGGGCTTTGAAGGCCAAGCAGAGCATTTTGTATTAATTTTAAAGGCAATAAGGAGCTACTAGAGTTTATTGAGTGGGTTGTGTGGGTGTGTGCATTTGTATGTGTGTATGTGTGTTACATGATTAGATCTGTGCTTTATTTTATTTAAAACCCTTACCTTCTGCTTAGAATTGATACTGTATGTCAGTTCTAAGGCAGAAAAGTGGTAAGGGGTAGGCAAGGGGGTTAAGTGACTTGCCCAGGGTCATGCAGCTAGGAAGTGTCTGAGGCCAGATTTGACCTGGCTCTCAATCCATTGAGCCACCCAGCTGCCTCCAAGGATCTATGCTTTAGAAAAATTTGTCCAGTTAACATTCCAGGGTAATGAATGGTGAACCCTTTAGGGACTGAGTGCCCAAACTGCAACCTCAGGCTGTATGTGAGTCTCCCCTTTATCCCAGATAGAGGAGGGAGGAAGTGCTCCCATTGGGCTTCTGGGAAAGGAGGCAGGTAAAGTGAAAGATGTCTTCAGGCTGATAGAGAGGGGGAGGGGAGCAGCCCCCTCTGGCACTTGTGCCATAGCTTTGCCAATGCAGCTCTAGGGAATCAGTGGAAGATAGTCTCCCAAACACAAGTCTGCTGGTTTGGTCCCATCTTGCTCTTTCCACTTTAATTTGCTCTCACTAGCCTGAACTATTGTATTTATTTTCATATGATCACTTGTGCTCTGTGCTGTTTTCCGCCATTGGTGGTACATCATATCCTCCTTTTATTTTGCCAGGTTGGGGGACAAGGAGAGGAGCCAAAATCCAGGAATTTTATTATTTCTTCTTCTTCTTCTTCTTCTTCTTCTTCTTCTTCTTCTTCTTCTTCTTCTTCTTCTTCTTCTTCTTCTTCTTCTTCTTCTTCTTCTTCTTCTTCTTCTTCTTCTTCTTCTTCTTCTTCTTCTTCTTCTTCTTCTTCTTCTTCTTCTTCTTCTTCTTCTTCTTCTTCTTCTTCTTCTTCTTCTTCTTCTTCTTCTTCTTCTTCTTCTTCTTCTTCTTCTTCTTCTTCTTCTTCTTCTTCTTCTTCTTCTTCTTCTTCTTCTTTCTTCTTCTTCCTTCTTCCTTCTTCTTCTTCTTCTTCTTCTTCTTCTTCTTCTTCTTCTTCTTCTTCTTCTTCTTCTTCTTCTTCTTCTTCTTCTTCTTCTTCTTCTTCTTCTTCTTCTTCTTCTTCTTCTTCTTCTTCTTCTTCTTCTTCTTCTTCTTCTTCTTCTTCTTCCTCCCCCCTCACCTCTTTCAGAAGCCCTTTCAAAATTATGGAGAATGAATAGACATGTGGATTTCTCATATGACCTATGCACATTCTAGCTGGTGGTCCTTCCCCATTCTTGTAACAATGTCTGGCATATGGTCAATGCCAGAAAAGAACTTAGAGGCTCAATCCCTTAAATTTATGGATGAAAAAACTGCTTTTCAAGTTGACACTACATATAGGGACTTTGGGATTCACCTTTTGTATAGTCTCAAAACAAACACAGGTTATGCCAAGGTACCCCATTAACATGGAAAGTATGGAAATGACAGTATACACATCTTTGTTTCTTAGTTAGTTTATCCATTGCAAATAAACTACTCTACTCAGTTTCATTATATAAAATATCAGTTGTGTTTTTTTAATCTTTACTTTCTGTTTAAGTAACAACGCTAAGATAGAAGGGCGAGGGCTAGGGAAATGGGGTTGTGTGACTTGCCCAGGGCCACATAGCTAGGAAGTGTCTGAGGTTGGATTTGAACCTAAGTCTTTTGGGCTCTAGGCCTGACACTCTATTCACTGTGCCACCTAGCTGTCCCTAGAATATGTTGGAAAAGAAAAAAATTCTCAAGTAACAAAAAGAAAGTCTTTGTAATCATTGTAGGCAGTTGGGGGACATTAATTTCTCAAAACTTCTTTAGACAACTCTCTAGCTTATATGTTACAGATGAGTGGTTGATCTGCATCAATATAGGGAATTTTCACATTGAGATTCACAGGTTAAGGGCTCTGCTCTTTAAATGTAAAAAGCTGCTGAGGTACTGCTAGGCAAGATGCTGAGGCAAGTAGTTTTCTCCTTCCCAGACTCAGTTTCTTACATCTATAAAAATGAATGATTTGGACTAGATAATTTCTGAAGTCTCTTCTAGGGGCAGCAAGGTATCTCAGTGGATAGAGAGGTAGCTTGGAGACAAGAGGTCCTGGATTCAAATTTGGCTTCAGATACTTCCTGGCTGTTTGACCCTGGGTAAGCCACTTAACCCCAAATGCCTAGCCCTTACCACTCTTTTGCCTTGGAACTGATTGTAAGACAGAGAATTAAGCAATCTGTCCGTGGTCATTAACATGCATCAAAGGCAAAAACGTGGCCCCAAGTCTTCATGTTCTCTAGACCTTTCCACATTTCCTTATGGGAGCCTCAGAAAATGTTTCTTGAATTGAATTAAACTGCCCAAGTTCACAAGTAAGTAAGAGAGCCAAAGTGCCATAACCCACAAGATAATAGCATTGCCTGTTAAATGCACTTTGAGTTGTGGATAAATGGTCCCCAATACAAAGACTTTGTTACTTGAGAATTTTTTTCTTTTCCAACTAATATTCTAAGGTTTGAAAAAAAAAAGTCACTTCTGACTCTCAGTTCTATCATCCTATGTACCATTTTTCCATGAATTGAGTTGAGCTGTCTGTCTAGGTAAAGATCAAATTTTGATTTGGGTTCATTTGGACCTTTGTGTCCTGGGAGCTTGTCAATGTTGAAGTTTTTCTAAGAAAACTGCTTGCTATGAGACGGGTTAGGTGTTTTGAACTTGTTTGTATCCCCATTGCCTAGGACAGTGTCTGGTACAAAGTAAGTGCATAATAAATGTTTGTTGACTGATTGAGTGACAAAGAGTGTGCAGCTTGGTGGTAGTCTTATACCCTGAGTTTGGATGGACACTACAGTTGGTCATCAGAGATAATTGCTGCCTTTGGGATCTTGAGGTTTATACGTCTTAATAGTAGGGAGATGATTTTTATCTTCTTTGGAAATGAAACTCCTTAGCTATCATTAAAGGAACATGAGCTTTGATTTCTAGTTATCTTTTTTTTTTTGCAAGGGAAGGAATTAAAATTTAATTCATTTCTCTTTTTTGCTTGTATCCCTTTGTGACAAAAAAGCACATCTCTGCAAGATGTTTGTTTGAGATGCTCTATGGGAAGCTGCCATCCTTTGGTCAGGCTTATGTCAGTCTATGGCCATAATTAGGTCAGTTTGTCAACATGGAATGGAGAAAAACTATCTAGTATATATATATATCTATATATCTATATCTATATCTATATCTATATCTATATCTATATCTATATCTATATATGGAAGAGATTCATGATGTTGATTTCTTTAGTTTCATAGTATTCTAATAATTGATCTAACCATTATGATGATGATAATAGTAATGATAATAAATAATCCAATATATCATCTGCTCAAAAACTTTCAGTAATTCCCTATTGCTCATCCTGGCATTAAGGACCTTCATCTGACATCAAACTTTTCAGTCCTATTTCTCTCTACTCTCCTTCATGAACTCTGTGTTTCAGCCAAATTACACTGATGACTGTTTTCTGACCTCATCCTGCTCTTTCTTCCTTCAATGCATGTGAGCACACTGGGATCCAAGCCAAGAATATAGTTCTCTTTATCCTTACTTATTGAAATCTTTCTCTCCCATCAAAGGGATGATGCAGAGACTACTCCCCCCAATGAGCCTTGCCCGATTCCCTAAGTTAAAAGTGTTCTCTCCCTCCTCATGTTTTCACAAAACACTTTTTTTTCTGGGTCAGGATATTTTCTATCTATTGTATTTTACTTTGGATCATACTTGTGTGGTGGTTATGCTTCCTCTATTAGATTGCAAGCTTTTTGAGGGCAGGCACTATATTTTTAATCTTTATATTATGTAAATCTTAAATAGTGCTAGGTAGTAGTAGGTATTTAGCAAATATCAGTCAAATTGGATTGAATTAAACTTGAGTTGAAAGGACCCTCTCAATGATATCAGGAAATAGTCTGGGCAAGTATTGCTATCCCTATTTTATAAGAATTTGGCTAAAATTACAGAGCTAGTTAAGAAACAGAGATGGAACTAGCATTGGAGTTTCAAGCAGTTGGTAGGTACCCACAAAATGTCAAGAATTGTGTTAGGTGCTGGGCTAAAAAAATGGTGTCTGCCTTCAATGAGCTTGCATTCTCTATTTAGAGAAAACATATACATGTATAGGCATAGAACAGAATAGATAGAGGGTGATTTATCTTGTGTAGGTGCCTAGAGTGGAAATGTTAAGAATAGCCTTTGTTATTGTTTAGTTATTTTTCAGTCGTGTCTGACTCTTTGTGACTTCCATTTGAGTTTTCCTTGGTAAAGATATTGGAGTAGTTTGGTATTTCCTTTTTCAGCTCATTTCACAAATTAGGAAATTAAGCGACTTGCTCCTGGTCACACAGGTAGTGTTTGAATTTTTTTTAAAACCCTTATCTTCTATCTTAGAAGCAATATTGTGTATTGGTTCCAAGACAGTAGGGCGATAAGGGTTAGGCAATGGGGGCATTAAGTGACTTGCTTAGGGTCATGAGCTGGGAAATATCCGAGGCCATATTTGAACCCAGGACCTCCTGTCTCTAGGCCTGGCTCTCAATCCACTGAGCCACCCAGCTGCTCCCAAGAGGAGTCATCTGATTCTTGACTTCAACTCTATTTATTGCACCATCTAGTTGCTCATAATAGCAGTTTAGATGGGCTAAAAAGGCAAAAATGACAATAGTACTTGTCCTCAAGAATTCTGTAGGGACAGACAGACAGACATACATATATAAAAATGGATACAAGGAAATTCTACATGTGTGTGTGTATAGGAAGGCATTAGCAGTTAGAGGATCAGGAAAGGGGGCACTAAATGTGAGTTAAGTTTAAGGAAACTAGGGATTCTTAGGGACAGAGAAGAGGAGGGAGTGCATTCCAGACCTGGAGCAAACCAGTGCCAAAGCATAAAGTCTAGAATAAATTTGGAGTGGTGGATGGAATCTGCTTGTGAGGAGCCTTTAATGCCAGAAAAAAAGAGTTTCTACTTGATGCTAGAGATAATAAGGAGTCACTGGAGCTTATTGAGTAGAGATTTACATGGTTGGATGTGGGTTTCTGGAAAGTTTCTTTAGAATCTGTATGGAGGATGGATTGGAATGTGGAGAGATTTGAGGAAGGAGGTCAATCAGGAAGCTTTTGCAATAGTCCAGGTGATGATGGACCAGTTGAAGATTCTTCTCCTCTACAGCATTCTGGTTGATGAGGACACCAAAGAACATTTTATTGGGCAGCCTGCATTTCTTTTTTTACCCCACCCCCAGAGTTATGGACTTCTCACTTCATGTCTTCCACAGGTCCACCATCGGGTGGGGGTGGGGAGTGGGGGATGAAGAATTCTGCCAGTTGTCCCCATTGTTTGTCTGGGCTTGGTGAATAATTTAAAATCTTTTTACTAAAATCTGAGGCTACTGATTGGCAGACTCAGCAGGCACTTTGGACTCTTCTAAAAAATTCATAAGGTGCTAGAGAAGCTGCAGGCACAGTGTCCTCTCTAGTGCTGAGCTGGGTGAATCTGATCTGTGCTCTGGCCTTGCTGCACTGGGGGTTGGGGGGACTGGTGAAGGTTTAGCATACCCGCCCATCATCCTTGAGGAGGGAAAAATCCTAGGGGGATCCCAGGACAAAGGAGGGGGAGCAGAAGGCTCTGCAGGCTGGGGGAAATGATGAGAATATTGCCATCACTGTCCCAAATCTTGCTTTAGATTTTGGTTCTACTTTAGATTTTCTCATCTTCTGTCTCAGGGCCAAGCATAATACTCTTTTTCTGGGAGGCGCTGAAATAAGGGTCTGTTGAAGAAATGAATGATTGAATGTGATTTGTGTAAGACCATTCTAGAATAGTTTGAAGACTGACAGTTTCTTTCACTGTTCTTGCTTACCCAATTCCCTTTAGTGTCCCTTAAGTGGCATAGCTACTAGTATTGGCCTATTCTAGCCTCTCTCCCTTTAAAGTCATTTTCCCTTCAGTCCTCAAAATTAGATGAGTCTACTCTAGGGAAAGTAAGATTGATGCCTCATGCAATTTACTTATTTCTCAGGAACTGAGCCCTGCCAAACTGAGAAAGATGGGAGAAAGGGAAATCTGTCTCTTTACTGCCTCTTTAAGAATAAAGGTTTTTTTTTTTTCCTTTTGGTGGTGGTGGTTGACAAGCTTCCTGGCTTGGGGAAGCTAAGTGACACAGTAGATAGACCTCCAGGTCTGAAGTCAGGAAGACCTGAGTTCAAATTCAGCCTCAGACACTTATTAGCTGTGTGACCCTGGGTAAGTCACTTAGCTTTTATTTGCCTCAGCTTCTTCACTTGTAAAATGAGGTTGATAGTGCCTACCTTATTTTGAGGACTAAACGAAATAACTGTAAAGTGCTTAGCATTTTGGCTGCCATTGAGTAAATGCTATATAAATGTTAGTAATTGTTTTTATTTGCTTAGGTTGGGAGCAAGGGAAGCATTTCACATTTGACTCCACTTCTTTCCTCAAGTTTTCTCAATCTAGTCCTGAAGCATCAGAAGGAACTAACTGGGGAGGCTCCTATCAGGCAGTTTGGCTGTAGGTAATATTTCAAGTGGTATTTCTAGCCTACTTAGGTCAGAGATGGCAAAGTAAAGTGAATTAGCTTTACTTCCTCATATCTGGGGCTCTGAGTGGTACCCAGATGCACATCCAGGGTGCTAGAAAGGAAGGAGAGAAGGAACACTCCTTTCTTCTTCCAATGCTACATGGGAAACCAAAACCATTAATTGCCTTTAGAAGATGTGGGATGCTAGTTCGCATTCATTTTCCTGGCTTCTGGTGTCACAGCTGGGGATTAGCAGGGGCATGGTGATGGAGGGAAGCCAAGGGTTGAGAAAACAAAAAATGATGATGAAGAATTCTAAACGCACAATGCATGTCAGCTCTGTCGGAGGGAGCAGGAAGGCTGCGGTGTTTGGTCACTATCCCGTCCTTGAAAGAATGGTGGTTAGTTTGTGTGGAGGCAGAGGCACCAGCAGAGAGATCCTCCTTGCCTCTAAGACAGGAGTCCCCAAACTTTTTACACAGGGGGCCATTTCACTGTCCCTCAGACCGTTGGAGGGCCGGACTATAAAAAACCAAAACCTATGAACCAATCTATATACTGCTGTCTGGGATAGTAGAGGCTGCAGTGCTGGCTGGGATGGGCCTGTCACACCTTGCACAGACCCATCACCACTACCACTATATTGGGCAGCAGTATACACAGTGCGGAATCCCCTCCCCCAGATCACCTCTCACCATGCTGATGTCTTCCATTGTGCAGCCACATAATCCTTTGTGTGGCACCTTGTTCTTGTTCAGTTACTCTCAGAATAAGGCATGGATTATGTCACCAGAAGTAGTACTGTATGTGAGCAATGCCACACTTTGCTGTGCCACCACATACAGTGCTCCTCTCACTGACTATCAATGAAAGCATTGACCATTCTGAAAGTGTGGTGGGGGCTGGATAAATAGCCTCAGGGGGCCACATGTGGCCCATGGGCAGTAGTTTGGGGACCCCTACTTAAGAACTGTGAGGCTAACTTGAATGCACCTGAGGTCAAGGAGAGAAGAACCCCAGCATGCAAGGACAAAATAGTGACAAGAAAGTTTGAGTTTCAAGATTTAAAAATGCTTGTGAAACTTTAGTTGTGCCTGCTGCTTGCATAGTAAGAAGTAATATTATATGGGAACTCGGGGTCTTTGGGGTCCAGGACACGAAATGAAATGAATAAGCATTTATTGAGCATTTACTATGTGCCAACCATTGTGCTAAGTTCTGGGGATACAGATATTAAAGCAAAGACAGTCCCTGTCACTATAGAGCTGATGCCAATTTGTAAGGAGAGTTTGATAAATGGACCTGCCTTATTTGGAATTCTGTCAGATTGCAAATTCAATTCAATTCATTTCAATTCAACAAACATTTATTAAGACATCCTGCATGCAAGGCAGTATGCTGAACACTACGAATCCAAAGATACATATAACAAAGAATATGTTTTCAAAGTCTTTTCAATTTAATAAAGAAAAAGACATATACTCAAGTATTTATTATATGAGACAGTGAGATAAGTTGTTAGTAGAGGTCCAGGCAAAATGACTGAGTAACATTTGGGCAAGTCACTTAATTTCTCCCAGGAAATAGGTAAGTTTTGTTAGAAAAGGCCTAGAGGGAGAAAGAGGAAGAATTAAACAGAGATGAGATTAGATAATCCATTTATGCTGAAATGCAGTGTCTGAAGGGTAGTAGAATGAGATAAATTTGGAAAGACAGATTGGATTGCCAATACAAATGGCAGTGTCAGGCTTCTTAGACCTTGTTTAGCAGACCAGGAGGAACCATTGAATGTTTTTAAGTAGAGGAGTAACATGTTCAGGGAGGACTAGTAATTTTGAGCCTTTTTCAGAGCTGCTCATTCACCTTTGGTGTCTACCTTTTACCCAATTCTCACTTGTGGCTCCAAGAGCTTTGTTCTAGCAGGGGTAGTGGCCACCTTCCTATTAGATTATCTCAGCAGATGGGCTAGACCAGGTTGAGGGTAACTAACAAGTCTCAAACCTGTTGGTGAGCGAGGGGTATGTCTTTCCTAAGCATGTGAAGACCTCCTCAGGTGGAATGGATGGATGAGAACAATTTTCTCCCATGGCCATGAAATCAGCGGAGACAGAAGTGTTTAGAGCTCGATCAGACATTAGAGATGCCAAGGTCATTCACTGCATCCCAGGCCATCATTGGTCATCCTGACTTTTGTCTTGCCACTGGACTTAGATGATTTTGGAAGAGAAAGTGAGGCTGATGATTTTGTGCAACAGCCTCACTTCAATCCAATTCATTATCACATTAAAATATCACCCCATTATGTCATTGATCTTCAAAATGAAATCTGAACAACAAACAACAACAACAAAACCTAGTTAAAAGTGTTAGTAGAGTAGTATATTAGAAAGATTACTAGAGTAATATGAAGGGTGCAGTGAAGAGGGGAGAGACTAGAGGCAGACAGGGAGATCAGTTTGGAGGCTGTTACAATAGTTTAGGTGATAGTTTAGATGAGAACTTGAACTAAGATCTTTGCTAAGAGAACGAAGAGAAGAATAATAGAGATGAGCTACAGCAGAGGTGAGTTCAAGGTATTGTTTATTATTATTATGTTATTATTTATTTATGATTTGTTTCATTGGTACTGAAGGGCAAGCACCTAGGAAACTCTTAGTCCATAAGACAATATATTCAGAAATATAAGGGACCTTAGAGACCATATATTATTATTATCATAAGATACTGGAGCTAGGGATCTCAGAGGCCATTTGGTATAGTTCCTTCACATTACTTCCAAGGAAACTGAAGCTCCAGGAGATTAAGTGACATTGATCAAGTTACCCAACTAATGTCAGAAATAGTATTTGGACCCAGGTTTTCCTGACTTCACACCTGGTCCTTTATATGCTACAGCCCCTGACTTTCCAACCCCAGTAAGAAGTAAAAATACTATCCATTTGTTGGAAGCAACCCTGGTATATGCTCAAAGAAAGAGCCCAGTCCATGACGAGCATGAGAGCAGATTAGTAGAATGTAGCAGATGAGGGTGGTAGCACAGGAAACCATCTACACCCCCTTCCATCTGCCAACCCCAGAAAATTTTTGAGAAAATAGCAAGCAATGAAGGAGAGGAGAAACCAGGGGGCTGAGAAGTAAAACCTTCATCAACCAATAAATAACAAACCAAGGAAGTGGGGCATTGGGAGGTGGAGTAGGATTCATGACAATACAGATGGAGCCAGGCCATAAGAAGCAAAGTAATGGAAGTCTCTGTAGAGATTTCTCAGTATCTCCACCTAGGCATGAGCATCATTTGACAATTTTGAAGATAATGATTGTTGTCCAGAAATCTAAAGAGCTCTATGTTAAATGGAAACATCTTTATTATGATTTATTTCACTGGTGTGGGAGGGAAAACCAGCTAACAGATTCTGCCAACATGTTTTATTAGAGAATAGGATGACATTAATAGTGGTATAGGGCCAACATTGGATTGACTGATTGGACCATTTCCCCCACCCCTGATCTAATCTGTATTTTGGCTCCTTTTTTCTGGAAACCTTTTGTAAGAATAGCACCCTGCCCCATGAACTTTCTTGGGAAATGGGAGCACCTTGAGATGTTTTTATCAAAACCTGGTTGTTTTCCATGTAACTAATAGCCATTTATTACTGAGAGTACTTGGCTGACACTCTGGGACAAGGAAGACAGATCATTCTTTGGTGAGGAAATGCTGGAAGGCTTCTAAGAGACAGAACATTCTGGGGTGTTAGGAAGAAAGTTATGTGATTAAACTAATTTATACTAAGATGTAAATGACTGGTATTCTCAAGTCTTCCAGGACTGTCCTGTTTTTAAAAAAGGACTACATTGTTAGCCAAAATGGATTCCTAACTGGTGGAATATCAGGCAATAAGAAAAACTAATAGGAAGCAATTTAGGCAGTATGAAGGAGATAGCTTTGGAAAAGGAACCTACAGATAGTTATGTGTAGTAAATAATGGGAGGTTTTCTAATAAGCTAAAAAAGAAGGGCATTTCTTAGCCATGGAGGAGGGGGACTGTATGTCTCTTCTGGCCTGAGGAAGTGATGTATATTTATGAATGAAGCTCCAAATGAAGCCAGTGAAGGTGGTTTGGCTTGGTCATACCTGGGCAGTTTGATACCATGTCTTATGGGGCCTTCCAAAAAGCTCTGGACTGACATAAATCCATGCTAGTTCCAATCTTCAAAGGAACAAAATTTCCTAAATGTGACTCAAAATTGCTCATTGGAAAGTTATCTTCTTTTTAAAGACGTTTCCCCTTTCTCCTCCACTCACAACAGAAGGAAGAATGAAAAGACAAAGTAGCTTTCTTTATCCACATAAAGGCAGCAAAACATCAAAATATTCAGAGTAATCTATGAATTTGAGTGTGAACATGTGTGTAAGAAACTATGCTGTATGTATGTGTGTATGTGCATGTTTGTGTAAATGTCTGGGAGTCAATGTTTTTAACTTACATTCTGTCTTATATAGTTTCTAATATATATTAGAATCTAAAAATATATAATAAATGTATATAATATAATATATAAATTCTAATATATAATATAGTTTCTAAGGCAGAAGAGCGGTAAGGGCAAGGCAGTTGGGATTAAGTGACTTGCCCAGGGTCACACATCTAGTAAGTGTCTGAGGCTAAATTTGAATCCAGGACCTTCTGTCTCTAGACCAGGCTCTCAACCTACTGAGCCACCTATCTATCCTCGATATGTCATAAATGTTAGAGATCAGTGGGACCTTAGAAGACATCTAGTCAATTTCCCCATTTTACAGATGAAGAAACTAAGGTCCAGAGAAGTTAAATAACTTGTCTAAGGTCACATAGGTCATAAGTAATAGAGGTAGGATTTGAGCCCAGATTCTCTGATTCTAAAGCAAGTACTCTTTCCATTGTACCATGATTCTGTGGGTTTGTGATAGTGTAAGTGTACATTTAGAATAAGTATTTGGAAGTATGTGTTGTATGAGTGTATGAGTTTTTGTGTAAAGGTGGATGAACATATAAATATATTTACATGTATAAATATTTGTATTTTGGGGAGTATGCTCGATATAAGCACATGTCTATTGTTATGAATATATTGGTTAAATGTGTGGGAGCTACATATGATTATGTGTGTTTGTGAATGTGTATGTGAGGATGGGTGAATATGCCTATGTTTGTACATGCTTTGTTTAGAACCTGGTGTGTATATTTGGTTAGTTGGTTGGTTAATGTCCTTTGAACTTGAAGAGGACCAAAATGACGTCACTAATTTGGGGTTAATGTACAATACAATGTGTCTAACTGTAGCTGCTCAGACCAACATGAGATTGGAAGGCCACCTCACACTGGGCACAAATAATTCATATAAATACTTGGGGGTGTATACTAAATATAGATGGTCAGGTAGAGTATTGTCAGAGTATATGTCATGGTTGGACAAGCTGTTTCTTTAAGGCCAATCAGGTAACAAGGAGACTCCTCCATTTGAAGTCCATAAGAAAAGTGTGACCTCAATATCCTTCTGTTTCTTGGGGGCAGCTGGGTAGCTCAGTATGTTGAGAGCTAGGCCTAGAGATGGGAGGTCCTAGGTTCAAATCTGGCCTCAGACACTTCCCAGCTGTGTGACCCTGGGCAAGTCACTTGACCCCCATTGCCTAGCCCTTACCACTCTTCTGCCTTGGAGCCAATACACAGTCTTGACTCCAAGATGGAAGGTAAGGGTTTAAAAAAATATATATCCTTCTGTTTCTTGTCCCCAGATTGGATTGAGAGTTTCTTATAAACTTCAAACCTTGTTCTTGAGTTTTGGGATCTATGTTCAAATCCAATCAAACATCTTGAGACCCATCAAGAAAAAAAATTCACAACATTTATTTTAACATTACTTACATTTCTAAATATATCCCAGCTCCTCCATTCTCTGAGAGAATATTTCTTCTGACAGAGAATTGTGTCAAGGAAGTTTGTCCCCTTCCCCTCCTGAGGAACTTTACTTGTCTATCAAACATTCCTGACATACTATAGTTGCGCCAGGGTTGCATCTGTGTACATTTGACACATCACTAAAAGTCAAGGTTGGAGGCTGCTCAGAGTGAACTGTGGGAGAATTGAAAGGGAGAACCGAGAAGAGACAGAGCATGCAGGTGAGGAGGAGAGAAGAGACATGCAGGCTAGGCACCATATGGTCAGGTTACTTAGGAACGTTTGTCTATGATTCCAATAAACTTTATAAAATATATATCTGGGTAGAAATATTATTTTAAATCTTACAGGATGGTGAACACGAAGGGACTTTTTTTTTTAGAACCTTAATTTTCTACTGAGAGAAATTTTGAGTCTTAGGTAAAGCTTAGGTAAGATAGAAGCCACTTCAGTTTGCTGGTCTACCTTCAAGGAACCTTGGCGGAGAGAGGGAACAGGCTGCTGTTTTTCCCGGACTACATTGGATTGTTGAGAAAAGCTCCTTTCTTGGTGGCATACCCCCACTCCCCCCCTTTTTTTCTTTCAGCTTGAATAGGGGTGAAGGGGCCTTTTTGCCCATACAGAATCCAGTGGGATTTAGGACCCAACAGGAACTCTTGCTCTTTTATTTTCCACAGCATGCAAAGTCCTAGAGTTCCTTCTTTCAGCCCAGTGCAGTGTAGGTGGGGGGGGGGAACCCCTTGAACAAATCCCAGGGATCCTTCTAGGCTGTGGAGTAGAGTTAGGGACTCCCTGGGGCAGAAGAGAAGGGTAAGCATGTTTTTGCCCAAAGCAGAACTGGGGAACCAGGGAGGAAAGTAACTGCTTTATATTAAATGGTAGGATCTAGTGGCCATGAAAAATGCAGACTCCTGTTTCTTCCCAGCCTCTGCACTCTCCCCACATGCCCCCCCAACCCGACCTGACCCATTTTTGGACGAGAGTGGGGTGGTAAAGGACAGTGGCCCCCTCACAGGATGGCCCTTGCAGACTGGGGGAATAGTGCATAGGGGTGACCCCCTAGGAATTGGTATAATACACCCCCCCACATTCCAAACAGGCCCCCTAGGATTTTTTTAAACCAAGGGACACTAGAACCCAACAGGTCTTTTCCAGCCCAGTCTGTGGCAGGGACCTGCTTGGCAACACCCTTTAAATTAATCCTGGGGGTTCTTTCAGGTGGTAAGGAGCTTCCTGCCCACCCCACCCCCCAATTTTGAAAAAACGTGGCCATTACCTAATCTCAGTGGGAGGGGAAACGGCATTTTACAGGGAAATTCTCTTTAAAATTTTCTCTCTCCCTCCCTCACCCTCAAACTTTGTTTTTTGACTGCCTGTCTTCTTTAATATATTAAAAGACATTTTTTTTTGCCTTCTCCTTATCTGATTGATTGTCTACCCACAGATTCCTTCCACTCCCCATGCATTTATAGCGCCACCTACCTTCGAGAATTAAAACTGCAGGAAAATAAAAAAAAGAATTCCTTTGCTACTGCTACTAGTGATCTAAAATAATGCTATTTAATTGAATACATTTAAATAAAAGGATTATTAATAGGAAATATTGATAATATTGAATTTAAATTGAAACCAAATGTCTAAAATTGAACAAAGCCAACATTAAATAAAATTAATTACATGCAATATTAAGGAATAATTTTAGAACACAATAGTATTAATAATACTATCAATGACAATTATTAATTTTCAATAACTATTATTAGTCATTATTATTAATTACTAGTGGTTATTATTGATTATTGATACTTGTTTATGCCTTATGGCTATTAATTATTAATAACAACAAGTATAAAATGCATATTATTATTAATTATTGATAACATTATTGATAATTATAACAAACACTTACTATCAATTATTAATAACATCATTAATAATTATAATAAATTTATATTGTTATTAATGATCATAATAATGCTTATTAAACTAAATACACATTCATTATTGATACTATTGCTGTGCAACAATTGCTATTTCCTTACATTAGCCTTTTGTTTTAAGCCTCCTCTTATTGCCTTCCACAATAACATTGAAGAACTTTGTGTCTCCATTTTTTTTTAATTTTAAGAATTTTCATTGTTAAGCTGACCATTTAGCAACCCACACTAACTTAAATAGGATATACAGATTATACAATATGGGAAATACTGCAACACATCAAAGGAAATCAGGAACTATTCTTTCTGATTCACCCCTGCATATATTTCTAAATTGATGGAGTGATCCTAATTTACCTAAGGAGAATTGGATGACAAAGAAAGAAGATAGAAAGCTTTGTAAGGCATGGATGGACATATATTTTACCTGGCTAAAATATGGCTCTTTTTCTTAAAACCCTTACCTTCCGTCTTGGAGACAATACTGTGTATTGGCTCCAAGGCAGAAGAGTGGTAAGGGCTAGGCAATGGGGGTCAAGTGACTTGCCCAGGGTCACACAGCTGAGAAGTGTCTGAGGCCAGATTTGAACCTAGGACCTCCCATCTCTAGGCCTGACTCTCAATCCACTGAGCTACCCAGCTACCCCCAAAATATGGCTCTTTTGACGTCAAAATCTTAAAAGATTTGAAGTTAGCAATTAAAAACAAAGAGTTCAAAGAGTAAAAAATACTGGTACTTATGGGAATATCATGGTGATAAATCTACCACCCCCTCCAATGAGGAAACCTTTCTCTCTTTGGAACCAAACCATTCTAGCTTAACTCCTTCAGTGAACTCTAGCAAGAAACCCACCCTATCATCCCACCTGGCCTGTGAGGAGGTTTCTCCTCATACTGACCTAAACCAGGACTTGAACCCCTCAGCTCCTCTCCCTGTCAGACTTCATTCATCCCCCATTCCTCCCATCCCCTTTAGAGCCAAACTACCTCTCTACCCTCCTTTTCCCACTTATCTTCCCTATCCTCACCTGTACCATTCCTACTTTAATCCTTTTCCATACTCTCCTTCCTACCCACCTTACTATGACCCCTTAAACCTCACTCACCCTACTCCTCTCTACCTTGTACCCAGTCCCACCCCCTTCCTCTCCACACTGCCCCAAGCCCCTCCCCTGTTCCTCTCCACCCCGCCCCATCCCCTCCCCCATTCCTCTCTACCCTGCCCCTAGCCCTGCCCCTGATCCTTTTGCTCTACCTCCCCACCTGCTGACCAGCTCCATTCCACCACCCCATCCCCTTCCCCTACCAACCTCACAATAACCCATTCCATTGAATTCCAGTACATAGGTCAAGCAGAAGTTACCACAGATGATTCAAATAAAGGTCTTTTTCCTCTAAGAGTTGTCCCTACATATAACAGATGTGGAGATTTAGTAAACATTATACATCATACACCTTTTTCTCCACAGGACATTGAGAGATTTAAAGAAAAAACACCTTCATATGAAGTTGAACCTGTGGTGGTGATAAATAAGTTTGAAAGCATTTTTCACACATATAATCCTACATGGTTCGATGTGGAAGATTTGCTCCAGGCCTTGCTAACAGGAAGGGAAAGGAATAATATTCTTTCTCTTGTTAATGAGGCCCAAGGAGAGGGAGCAGCACATTGGCCAACTGAAGATCCCAAATGGGACCCAAATTCAGAGCAAGATTACTTACAACTGTGCCAGGCTAGAAATGCATTGATAAAAGCTATGAGAGTCTGTTCTGATAGGCCTGGAACATGGACTAAATTTGAAAATCTTAAGCAAGAAGATAGCAAAAATCCCGCCCAATTTATGGATAGACTTATTGAGCTAGGAGGAAGATATATTGAGCTTGATCTTGATAGAGAATGGGACCTTAGACAAGTCAGAATGCAATTTGTGAAAAACAGTTTTAAGGTAATTAGGAATTATTTTATGACTAGCTGTCCAAATTGGCCTACCATGGACCTTGAAGAATTGAGAAGAGTGGCAGTTTATGCTTTTGAGGGACATAAGGAAAAGGAGAAGGAGAACACTGATTTAGTGGAAGCATTAAGGAAGGAAATAAAGGAATTTACTTCTAAACAGGGTGAGAAGGATAAGGAGAATGCTACTTTAGTAGAGACATTGAGGAAGGAAATAAAAGAATTAACTGAAACAGTTGTAATGGTAAAGCAAGGAGAGATCATAGCTCCCTTACAAGAATCTACAAAACAACCACTAACGTGTTATTTTTGTGGAAAGGTTGGTAATGTAATTATGAATTGTAAGAAGAGAAATCAGGAAAATAGGAATAGAAGTTTCAGGAATAGTAATCTTGATAGGAGGAATAGTTATTCAAATGAGGAAAATCAAAACTCACACCCAAACACTTGTACTCAATGTGGGAACTCCTCTCAGCATGGGAGGCCCCAGAGGTTTGGACAAAGAAATTGTGATGAATGATGGTACTTGGGAGGGGAAGGAACCTCAAAGAGTCTGGAAGTGAATTTTTAAGCCTTTTCAGACCTCATTGCCTTATTGATATTAACTGTTTCAGTTTGTTCCCCTCCCCAGAATGAAGAAATCTCTGTAATTCAATTCTAAATACAAGATGTATGTAATTCAATGTTAACCGATTTATAAGTTATCAAAATTGAAAACATTTTGTTACACTGTTACATTGCCTTTATTTGTACCTTCCCCTATGATTATGATTGTACTACTGAAGAATATCATTGTAAAAAGCCCATAAACAGCATTTTGTTCCTTTTTTTGACTTTGTTAATTGTTATACAGAGCTGATGGATGGACTCCATCACATTGGTTTCAACCTGTATAATGATTTTGGAGAATTTAATTGTCTAATATTCTCAATGGATTTTAATGAATATTCAGACATGGTTTTCAGATATGTGGGAGAATCCCTACCTCTGATCATTTATTTGCTTGCCTCTTGAGTTGTTTGTAACAAGAGGTAAGTGTCTATTTGTAGTTGAAGTAGAGTGCAATGGCATTGTTGTATTTTCCCATCTCTGCATTTATTGTAAATGTAATGGATGACATATCTTCAGTGATTTTCAGTTTTTAGTCCTTGGCTCCATGTGAAAATGGGTGAGACATATTGGAGACAGTTCTGTTACACTGTTATAGTCTCATACCAAGAGAGAGGGAGGTGCCCAAGTGATTTAGTTAACTTGTGATGTGTTATAATCTCATACGGAAGGCGGGCATAATTTTTCCTGTGAAGCCTAGTAGCTTTGAAATGGATTTCTTATATTTGTATTTTTTCATCAGCAGTACAGAGGTTTTTCTGGGTTTCCCTCCCACTTAATTTTGGAATTATGGTAATGATAGACTTTGTTAACTATATCTTTGCCAAAGTTGAAAGATTGGCTAAATCTGTAGAACTTGTGAGAAATATTCATGATTTGAAAAGGGTTTTTTTTTGGATGTCACACAGCAGGTCATATGAATCCTAATGATATATGGCTTGTTTGCTGTGGTCATTAAATGGGCTCTTATAATTTTGGGGATTTTGGTACTTTTTAGAATCTGTATTAGTTGTTGTACTACTGTTGTTAAAAGGTTTTTACCTGGTGAAAAAATTATGTAGGTAAGAGTGATATACATTTCATTTTTTAGTAAGCACCTTTTGTGTTGTGCCTCTGCTTGGCTAACATATTGTCACATGGAATTTGAACTATGAAATTATGCTTTTTAAAAATTATTTTTTTCTCTTTATGTTTTTAATAGGATATTTGATTTTTTTCTTTCTTTTTTCCTCCTAACCATGGTGATACTTGAAATACATGAGATCAGTATTAATTTTTTTTACTTGAAGGATTAAGTTTATAGTATCTATTAGCCCTAGTAATATGCACACCCAAAAAGGCTTTCAACGATGAAAACCTGCCATTTATTATAAATGTTATGGGACTTTGTTAAATGATTATATCTGATGCCAAGAGAAGGGAACAAAAGAGCCAATATACAGTGCCAAGTAGCATGAGGTCAAAAAAGACCAAATCCAATCCAGGGAGGACTGTTGAACTTCTATGCCAATACAAAAGGACTTGAGCCTAGTGTGAGAATCGAGGTAGCAGCACTTAACATATGTTAAAATGCAGGACTCCCTTGAACTTTGAGTCAAGTACCTCAGGTTGGCTATCATGCAGGCTCTCCCTATCTCTGATAATGATGGTACAAACAGACCAGAGAATGATTTTTCCCATTTGCTACTGAAACTTAGTCCTTTCTCTCTTACAGTTTGGCAATTTTCTGTAGTCTTGGCTGCAAATGGGTAAAGTGCTGTATTGCTGCTATTGTCCTACAGACTTGTGGGACATACGCCACTTTAGCTGGTCCTTGCTGTGATTCAAGAATGTGTTACAGTTTTAATATTTTTTTACTCAGAATTTTATACATGTAAGATTTTTATTTTATTTTTATCATTTCTGTACTTATTTTTATACAGAATTTAATTTTTTTTACTCTTTTATTTGGGATTTTTTGGGTGGTTTGTTTTTCTTTTTCTTTTGACAATTTCTTTTGATAATTATTTCATTCATTACCCCATCACTCAGTCATGTATCCCAGTGTGATTCTGGTGTTGGTCAACATCCTCCTCAGGGGGGATTGTGTAATTATCCTAAAAATCCAAGGTTTAAAATTTTTTGGAGAAATTTCAGGGAAAGAAACTTGCCAACATCCTGAATCAAGAAAGTTGATCCTTTTGGAGAAGGGGCTGTAAAGATGCCTGAAGAAGCTACACACTACATCAAAAGATCCAGAATGAACTTTGGGATAAAATGAACTGAATTGAAGGGGATTGAACATACTTTTTCTGAATGAAAACTCTTATGCCAAGGGGGACTTCCCTCTAATTGGAATTTTGTCAATGTGTCTAACAATCAGTTTTTGTATTTTACTCCCATCTCTAACTATTGTAACTCCCTTTTAGAAAAATGCAATAATTTATGTAATTTTAGTAGAAGATATTTAGAGTTATAAGATAGTTATATTTAAATGATACATTGGGAAGATGGGTCTCCCAAAGGATCACAGGGGGATTTGTGTCAATGAAGTTTATCCCCTCCCCCTCCTGAGGAGCTTTACCTGTCTATCAAACATTCCTGACATACCACAGCTGTGCAAGGGTTGTGTCTGTGTATGCTTGGTACATCAATAAAAGTCAAGGTTGGAGGCTGCTCAGAGAGAACTGTGGGAGAATTGAAAGTGAGAACTGAGAAGAGACAGAGCATGCAGGTGAGGGAGGAGAGTAGAGACATGCAGGCTAGGCACCACGTGGTCAGGTTACTTAGGAACATTTGTCTACCCTTCCAATAAACTTTATAAAATATATATCTGGGTAGAAATATTATTTTAAGTCTTACAGGATAAAAAAGATGGGAAAAAGTTCATCAGAACTAAATAACATCAACAAAATCTGATATTATAAAGTGTTCCCTATTCATCATCCCTCATCTCTGTATAGAAGTAAGGGGGTGGTAGGATGCTTTCCTATCCCTCTTCTTTGACTAATCTTCATGTAATTGATATAATTTTGCAGCATTTAATTTTGATTGTTTTGTTGTGTTTTTCTAATGACATTGATATAGTCTTTCCTTCTACCTATCTGACTACTCTTTTCTCAGTCTCCTTTGCTGTGTCTTCATCTAAAAAGTGGCATCCTCTAACTGTGAATGTCCCCTGAAGTTCTATCTTGATCCCTCTTCTCCCTCTCCTATTTTGCTTGGTGGTCTCATCAACTCCCATGGATTCAAATCCAATCTCTATGAAGATGATTCTCATATCTATGTGTCCAGGCCTAATCTCTTTCTTAAGCTTCATTCTATCTTCAGCGGCCTATTTAGCATCTCAAACTGAGTCTGGGGGTAGGGGTGTGCTGGGGGCCATGAAGTTACAATGTTTTGACAGGGTCACACATGGAAACCAGGAGATCACAAAGTGGCTCCTTGGAAGGATGGAGACATCCACTTAGCTCCCCTCTATGTGACTTCTCCCACTAACATCCCTTACTATTGAAATTGCTATGATTATTGTTCTCTCCCTACTTTCAGGAAAAATAGTATGAGGGCAAAATACTTGCAGGATTAATACATATGTCCCACTTTAATCCCCCCAGAATATCATTAAAAGATCATATTTACAGAATTAAACCCAAAGATTCTTATGTACCCAGTTAGGTGAAATACTCCCCCTCCTTCTTCCTAGGCTTAAGCCTCTCCACCCCCACCCCCCACTGCTAGCCAAGGATGAAAGGCATTTTAATCATCTCTTAGGCACAGGCTGGTACATCACACTTTGCTGGTTTGTTGTGTTTACAGAATCCAAAGCAACATTTCTAGGATACCTTAATGAAACAGAAGAAAAATGAAACCTGGAAATTAGAACATACTTAATCTGGATTGTATTGAATAGTAGCAGTGTTTTTGTTAGCTATCTCCTAAGTAATTCTGATTGATTATGTGAGTTGATTAAAAACAAGATTGATTTTCTTACTTGGTTTTCCCACAGGTCAGTGGGAACTGACCCCTGGTTACTCTGCCTGTGACATTTATCTCTAGCAAGTTTTGCTTTATTTTAGCAACTTGGTATGCAAGATGGTCATAGAGTATTAAATGATTTGTTAAAAGTTAATGTGTGACATATCCAATTATCTGTAAAAAATCATGTATGTTGGAAAAACGAGACTGTGTGCCAAGAAAAAATGTAACCAATAAGGTATAAAAATGAAGACAACTCTGTGCCAAGTGGAACAGCTCCTTATGATGCCTGTGCAACAGGTTTGAAACACTCAGCTGTCTCCCACTCCTTATCTGCCTTTGTTGTAACACTTTGTCAGAAGGAACCCCTGACTTTGTAGATTGCTGAATAGCCTTTGAGAAGGGTGGAGCCAAGATGGTGGCTTAGTGGCAGTGAATGTCTGAAACCATTCTGAATATCCTTCAAAACTGATCTTTAAAAGGTGTCTCAAAAAGACAGGAATCAAAGCAGGATGAGTGAGGGTTCCCTTCCACTGAACACAATGTGAAAGGTAGGGGGGGGGGAGAGAGAGAGAGAGAGAGAGAGAGAGAGAGAGCGAGAGAGAGAGAGAGAGAGAGAGAGAGAGAGCGAGAGAGAGAGAGAGAGAGAGCGAGAGAGAGAGAGAGAGAGAGAGAGAGAGAGAGAGAGAGAGAGAGAGAGAATTGCCACAATATAAGGGGAATCTGGAAGCAAAATTGCAAACAGAAAAGAGCAGGTCGACCACTCCCCCATCTACTATGCCAGAATTAGAACCAATGTGTTGGAAACTTTGGGATCCCAGGTCTTAGGCTATACCAACAAAAGAAAATCTCAAACCTACTCCTGAAAGCCCCAGGCTCTGGCAGTGAGGTCCAGAGGTCCATAGTGCTGGGTACTCTCAAGCCTCCTCAGCAACAGTGAAAACAGTCCCAGGGCAAAATTCTGGATCATTGCATTTCTACTAGTAGAGTAGTCCATTACATTTGAATTTACAGTCTCTGTATCTGCATCAGTCTCTGTTATAATGTTCTCCTGGTTCTGCTCCTTTCTCTCTGCATCGATTTCTAGAGGTCATTTCAGTTCACATGGAATTCCCCCAGTTTATTATTCCTTTGAGCACGATAGTATTCCATCACCAACATATACCACAATTTGTTCAACCATTCCCCAATTGATGGGCATCCCCTCATTTTCCAATTTTTTGCCACCACAAAGAGTGCAGCTATGAATATTCTTGTACAAGTCTTTTTCCTTATTATCTCTTTGGGATACAAGCCCAGCAGTGCTATGGCTGGCTCAAAGGGCAGACAGTCTTTTAGTGCCCTTTGGGCATAGTTCCAAATTGCCTTCCAGAATGGTTGGATCAGTTCACAACTCCACCAGCAATGCATTCATGTCCCAACTTTACCACATCCCCTACAAAATTCATTACTTTCCTTTGCTGTCATGTTGGCCAATCTGCTAGGTGTGAGGTGGTATTTTAGAGTTGTTTTGGTTTGCATTTCTCTGATAATAAGAGATTTAGAACATTTTTTCATGTGCTTTTTAATTGTTTTGATTTTTTTTATTTGAAAATTGCCTATTCATGTCCCTTGCCCATTTATAAACTGGGGAATGACTTGATTTTTTTGTACAATTGATTTAGTTCCTTATAAATTTGAGTGATTAGATCTTTGTCAGAGGTTTTTGTTATAAAGATTGTTTCCCAATTTTTTAGCAATTTATTAATAAAATATAGAAAGAGTGAAAGTAAGAAAATCAAAGAGAGGATAGGGTAAAATATCTAACCTAACTCACTAAGTATTTTGCTCTGGCCCATGATTCAACCAGGTAGGGCTAATAAGTCCTCAGCCAAAGGGGCCTCAGCCTTGAGTGGAGGACCCAGGGATGAATAAAGCAAGGGCTTTAGTCACCAAGCCTCTCTCAAGAGGGGGAGGCCTCTCCTGAGGCTAGTCCCTTCAGAAAATCTGGGAAAGGAGTCAGTCTTTTTTACTCATCAAGTCTAAGGTCTCAGGACCAATAAGCATATTCTTCATCAGCCTCCAACTTGAATTCAGAACTTTGAAGAATTTGAACTCCCTCACCAGAAGTTATAACTCCTTTTAAAGATCCTTCTTTGTGTCATTTCCTGAGTCTTTCTCAACTTTTTATGTGGACAAATTATAGTCTATAGTTTTGCTTAGGACTGCCCGGGGGCAGTCAGTAGTTTCTGATTTGTCACCTACTTTCTCACATGTGGGTCACAGACCTCCCCCAATCAAGTGTAAGTGGGGGTGTATATGCTTCTGGTGATTAAATCTAAAAATGGGCAAGAGAGAGTTAATCCCATCTTTACAGACCACAAGGCATGGAATATGATATTTTGGAGGTCAAGAGAACTGGGTTTACAACCAAGAATCACCTACCCATAAAAATTGACTATATACTTTCAGGGGAAAGTATGGGTATTTAAAAAAAAAGAAAATTTCCAATCCTTCCTGAAGAAAAGATTAGAATTAAACAGAAAATTTGATATCCAAATAAAAAATTCAAGAGAACCAAAAAAAAAAAGGTAATGAAGAAAAAAATTTAAGGGCTTCAACAAGGTCAAATTATTTATATTCCTGTATGGAAAGGTGATATTTGTAACTCTTAAAAATTGTTACCATTATTATAGTAGTTAGAAGAAGTATTCATAGATAGCTATTTAGAATGATATGTAAAAGAAAACTAGGGTTAAAAAATAAGAGGATCGTACTAAGACAAATGGTAAGGAAGAAGTAAAATGAGGTAAATTGTATCACATAAAGAGGTACTGGGTGGGGGGGAGTAGAACTATTACAAAAATGGAAGAATGAGGGTGGTGACAGGTAATACTTAATCCTTACTGTCATTGGAATTGGTTCAGGGAGGGAAGAACAGCTAGATTCATTGGGGTATAGAATCCTATCTTACCCTATAGAGTATAGTAGATATAGAGTATAGAAGGGGTATAAGTAGGGGAGTAATATAAGGGATGAAAAAGTTGGGGGGTGATTAAAAGACCCTATAGAGAAGTAGGAGGGGAATAAGAAGGGAACTGGTGGGAAGGGGAATAAAATAAAGGAAGGGCTTGGGGGGAGTGATTAAAAGCAAAATTCTGGTGTGGAGGGAAAGAGAATAAGGAGAAAGGGCAGCATTAAAAGAGGAAATCAAGATGTGTAAAATTTAAATTAGTTTCTCTCTTAAAAGTATTACATTTTTAGAGGTTTATTAAAGACTATTAGAATTAAGAATTAAAGAAAATACAAAATAAAAAAAGCACATGCCACCTATATCTTGCCTGCCTGGTAGAGAGATGCATGTGCCTAGAAGTGGAAGCAGAGAGCCCAAGTAGGTGGTACAGTCAGTTTAAATACAAATTTTGTTCTTGGCCCAGGTGAGGACTCTGATGAGATTTTAGGGAATTCTGGGAACTAGCAAGGACTTCTGGGGATTGAAGTCTGGGGTTCAAATCTCCATTTTTACAGATGGAGGGGAATACACAGATGGTAATCATAACTATGAATATGAATGGGATGAACTTACCCATAAAACAGAAGTGGATAGCAGAATGGATTAAAAACCAACATCCTACCATATGTTGTATACAAAAAACACATTAGAGGCACGTAGACACACATAGAGTACATCTAAGAGGTTGGAGCAGAATCTATTGGGCTTCAACTGAGAAAAAGAAGGCAGGAATAGCAGTCATGATCTCTGACAAAGTTAAAGCAAAAATAGATTTGATTAAAAGAGATAAGGAAAGTAATTACATCTTTATAAAAGGCAGTATAGACAACGAAGAAATATCAGTACTCAACATATAGGCACCAAATAAATGTAGCATCCAGATTTTAAAATACATACATACATATATACATATATATATATATATATACATATAAAATTGTCCACAATTGTTTGTACTGTCTCCCCCATCATGCTACTTTAAAGTAGGAACTCTGTCCCTCCTTTTTTTTTGTGAACAGTTTGAACTATATAGTAGGTATTTAATGAGAGGCAGTTATGTGGCACAGTGAATAGAATGCCAGGCCTGGAGTCAGAAAGACTCATCTTCATGAGTTCAAATTGGGACTCAGACATTTACTAGATATGTGAACCTGGGCAAGTAATTTAACCCTGTTTGCCTCAGTTTCCTCATCTGTAAAATGATCTGGAGAAGGAAATGGCAACCCATTCCAATATCCAATATCCAACATTTGTCAAGAAAACCCCAAATGGAATCATAAAGAATCAGATATGACTAAAATGATCAAAACAACAAATTGATAACTTTATAGTAGTGATTGAAATACTGTTTAATTGATTCTTCTTACTTCACTCTGCATTAAAATATACAAAAATGTATTTATGTCAGAAGTATATTTGGATCTTGTTTTGAGCATGTTTCATATGTAGGCTGACCTCCATGTTGCCAGTGATCCAGGTTTCCATGAAATATTTTGATTCTAGAGTCTCATTACCACATGTTTGAGATCTGGTATCCATGAGACCAATGGTTTCAAGAGTTCTATGTTTGTTACTGATTACTAAAAAAGGGCATATTTTACTAGGGAAGCACCAATGTTTATCTATCCCTACCTAAAAGAGCTCTGGGTTGGGAATCAGGATGTCTAGGTTTTGGTCTTGCATTTTCATCAATTTTGCTTTGTAACTTTGGAAAAGCCACTTATTTTCATGGGACTCACCTTCCACATATATCAAATGAGGATTTGACTAATGAAAAAGCACATGCTAGTGGCCTTCACATAATTGAATGGTTGTCATATGGATGTCAAGATCACATAATAAAAGCTATAAGGGAACTCGGAGACAATCTAGTCAATTTTTTTTCATTTTATAGATAAAGAAATAGTACCAGGGAAGTTAAATCTCTTCTCCAAGGTCACACAGGTAGAGTCAGCTATAGAACTTAAATCTAGCCCCTACAGCTCCACAGGCAATGCTATTTTCCCTCTACCATGCTTGTTCCCAGAACAGGGAAGTAATAGCCTTGGGTGGAAGTTGCAAAGAGGCAAGTTAAGGCTTGGTGTTAACAGAGTTATTGAAAAATGGAATTAATTGTTTTGGGAGAGATTGCATTCCCCTCACTTGAAATCTTCAGGTAAAAGTAGCATCAATTTAATCCTGTTGTAATCAGTTCAGTTCTCTTCAATTCAATAGATTCTGCTTCAGTATCTATTATATGCAAAGCACAGCTAGACTCTCAGAGTAGAAAGACAAAAATGACAATAGTCAATGCTGCAAGCAGTTTATATTTTTACTTGGTAGGTACTTAAAACATACACAGATAAGGAAATACAAAATGTATGCAGCAGGAGGCAGCTAGGTGGTTCAGTTAATTGAGAATCAGTTTTAGTGATGGGAGGTCCTGAGTTCAACCCTGGCCTCAGAAACTTCCTAGCTATGTGACTTTGGGAAAGTCACTTGACCCCAATTTTCTAGCCCTTACAGCTCTTTTGCCTTGGAACCAATACTTAGCATTGATTCCAAGATGGAAGGTAAGGATTAAAAAAAAAACACAACAAAATGTATGTAGTTAATCCATGAACAAGCATTTATTTAACACTTACCATGTTCCAGGCACTGTGTTAAATTTTGGGGATACAAAGAAAAATAAAACTGTCCCAACCATCAAGGAACTTAGATTCATTTGAGGACACATGTATGTATGTAAATATAAACACATAATTACAAAATAAATGCAAAGGAAATTGGGAGAGAAAGGTGCTCATAGCTTTGGGGAGATCAGGATAGGCCTTATATAGAAAATGGCATTTGAACTAAGTTTTGAAGGAAATTAGGGATTCTAAGGAATAGAGATACTGAGGGAATACATTATAAGTGTATGAAAAGGTATAGGGATGTCTGTGTGTGAGAAGGCAAGTTTTACTGTATTGTGTGCATGAAGGGAAATAATACCTATTAAGGCCAGAAAGGTAGTTTGGGCATAGATTATGAGGTCTTAGAAGTCAAATAGAAAGATTTATTTTAGATTCTAGGCATAATACAGAGACATTGGAGTTGGGGTATGCGACATTGAGGATATGGAGATGCTCTGTAGAGGGAGATGTACTTGAGGCTGATAGACCAATTAGGAAACTCTATTACAATAGTTTACACTAGGGTCTGAACTAGGGTGGTGGCTGTGGGGGGAGAGAGACAGACAGACAGACAGACAGAGACAGAGAGACAAAGACAGATATAGAGACAGAAAGACAATGACAGAAAGATAACGACAGAGAGAAAGAAAAGAGAGATTTAAAGACACAGACATATAGAGAGACAGAGACAGAGAGGGACAGAAAATGAAAGAGATATAGACAGGCAGAGACAGAAAGAGAATGACTTAAGATAGAAAACCCCTGGAGGAGAATTTTTGGGCATGATGTGGAGGTAGAGGATGTACAGTTATGGGATTAACTCAGAGGACAGAACCAGAAGCAATAGAAGGAAAGCACAAAGGGTCAAATTTAGTCTTGAATTCAGAAACAAAATTGTTAATATTTAGAGCTGTCATAAAGTGGTGGATGATTCCTGTCATTGGAAGTCTTTAAGTGGAAGATGGATTACCATTTATCAAATATATTATAGTGGGTATTTTTTCATAAATGAATTAGAATAGATGTTCACTGAGGTCCCATTTAAGTCAGAGATTCTGACATTTTTCATAATGCATAGGGATGATTATTTGAGAAAACAGATATGGAAGCATTTTGAAAGCAACGGATTTTATATAAAGAGAAGACATTATTATCATAATAATGATAATAACAGTAGTACTCCTATTTATTTGACATTATATAAAAGTCCAGGCCAGGTAAATAGAGGTATAGGTGTAACTTGGATAGGATAAAGAAGATAAATGCATTCATGACATAATGAAAATCTATTAAATGCCTTCTGTAGTATATTTACTTAACTAGATTGATACTGTTCTATTCACATGTGATACTGGACTTCTACTGTCAACATATTATCAATAGCAGAGAAATACAAGTAAACTCACTCATGTAATTAGCTGAATTGCTGGAGGCTGGGGGAGTGTGTTGAGAGCTCCATTCCTTTTTCAAAACTATAAATTAAATTTTTATTGACTTTAGTGTGAGATGTTTAAAAAAATCAATGCATCCATCTCTTACATCTTTTCTCCACTTTCCTACTCCTTAATGAGTTAGATAAACACAACCCTGACTCTTCTATGAAACCTGAGAAAATCATGCAAAATGGGTGGGATCTTTATGTTTGGTTAATAGCTTTCTGTTATCTAATTTATGGGATCATAAAAAGTATGATTCCAGGTAAATGGTGGAGAACCTATATTTTCTTATTTATTTCTCTAAATAAAAATTCTTTGATGGGAGAGTTTTATCTCCCCCATTAGAAAGTAAGCTATAGTGAATAGGGATTATGTTCTACTTTGCACTTGTATTTCCAGAGCCTAGCATGGCACCTAGCATAAATTAGGCACTTAATTAATACCTACTAATTGATTAATATGCTTCTAGATGACTCATCCTTTTCTCTGATGAGAGGCAAATGTCATTCACTAAATCCTCTTCTGATTATTCTTTAGAATGTATAAGGCAGTATTTCAAGATTCTTAGAGACTATGCCATGGGGGCATACATAGGCTTTGAGGGATCCTGTCATGCTGGAAACTTTGTGTGTATGAGAACAGAGTATGTTATCACATGAAGACCAGCTCGGTTAAATACAGATAAGTTTATCCTCAGAAGATTGACTTCTTTGGTTACAGCAATGAACAAAAACCTCCTGAGTAATGGATGGAGATGCAAGTTGGTGGAGGGTGTACCTGCATTGATAAAATTATGGATACCCTGAAGCAAGGGGTAGAGATGGTGACATTTAAATTCTGAATATCTAGTTATGTAATTTTGCATGCAGCTGCATTGATCTCTGTAATTTTGCTGCATTTAGTGTAAGTGCAAGAATTTTGCTAGACTGCAAGTTTAGTGAAGGAAGAGATGGTGCCTTAACTTATTTTGGCATATTCCTTCATAACAAGAGGAGGTTTATACATTTAAAAAGTGCTAAAAATTATTTGTTAAGTTAACTATATCAAATTATTTTGAAGAGAAGAAATGAATGTCAACAAAATTATCTAAAACTTTGAGATGAGGCATGATGATGGTTTAAAGAGCTCCTATCTACCTCTAATTCTGACATAGAAATAAACTCTTGCCAAAATCAAGCTGATGATATGCAGGATGGAAAAGAACTGTGTACACCTGAAGAATGCCTGTAGAACCATATTTTGGACATTTTTGTTTAGCTCATTGATCCATCACCTGATTTTTTTATGCATAGCTTTATCCCTGCATAGTTCATGAATGTTTCTGAAATAAACTTTTGTTATGGCCTATAATATATGCATACATTGTCATATATAGTCAGTCTTCAATTATTAATATTCAAGAAAAGAAAATCATTGTGGAATAATGGATAGAAAGCAGAAATAAGAGTCAGAAAGACCCAGTTGAAGTCCTGTTTTGGACCTATTTTGATTGTGTTACTCTGGGAAAGCCACTCAACTTTTCAATGCTCTGGACAACTCTTTAAGAACACAAACTTTAGTACAATTCTTCAACTGTATTGGTAGAGGGAATTTCCTCATGATTATTCCTTAAACATGTGAAATTAAGAGTTTGAATTAAAAAAAAGAAATTCAGTCCATTTCTAGGTGGCTTGTAAATAATTTTTCTACTTTGATGAGATCATCAAATCTATCATTAACAAGAAAATAGCAGAAATAAATTGTGCTTATTCTGAAAAATGTGCTGGATGGGATGTGTGAAGGTTAAGCAAGATTTTATTGGAGGTTGATGGGAAGTGAGGGAGAAGATGGAGAAAGGAAAGTTGGCATTTCATTTGCAATGAATGAACAATTCACATAAATGATAGATACAGAGTTAGATTTTTGTGGTGCTGAAGGACAGCTCCCAGGCTAAAGAAAAGGCCTACACTATATAGGCCCTCACTTTTATACATTCTGTGAACCTGTGATCAAATATAAATACACACACCCATAATTCAAACTCACATACAAACCTAGTAAGCTGAACTGAAGCCGTCTTGCTGACAAGTCATTATCTACCAACAAACCACAGTGTCTATATAGCCTTGAGGTGAAAAATATAAATGATTAACAAACTGGCTCTTCTGAGGTGACAGCCTTTAAACTGAGGAAGTAAAGAGCAATTAAAGACTTAACTTTCTTGATCCACAGAAAGGTGATGTGTGAATCTCCAAATACTATTCAAGCGAACATTGGATGTGAAGATGCAAATATTTTCTAGACAGTTTGATTTAGCTCCCCTGCTGGGTATCACTTTCAAAGTATTCCATGAAGGACAGAAACAGAACCTGGGAGTCCTCACACCCAGTATCAGTCAGGAGACTTGAGAAGCTGGTCTGAGATTTTCCAAGGTATCAAATTAATGAGTAGGGACTTGTCTATTCTGAAAAAGGAAAACAGGCTTACCCTGAGGGGTCAATACTAGGTATGACTTTGGAAATTAAAGACCTAGTTTATCCCCTAAAATTCAGCTCCTCATTCACAATTAAAAGTATATTAATGAAGAGGTAAACTAAACATCTTCAGAGGTTCCCAAGGAAGCATAGAAATTATTTAGAGGAAGCCAATGCTTTGGCCTTCATCACTAGCTGCATAGAGACATCTTCTAATTGGTTGTAAATAGGCAGAACATAAAACCAACTTTAACATCTTTAATATGAAGCTCTTCTAAGGAACAAGATTCCTGTGTATTGACTTGGGACAAACACATTTACTTAACAGGTTTTGGGATAATGACCTTTTGATTAGCACTGGGTTGGTTTCCAGGAAATTATTGAGATTTTGGTCACCTTGTGGCTTATTTATCAGGGTTTCCTTGTGAAGTTTACTTTTAATTTTAGTTTAATTTCTGGTCTTTGATATTTGGCCTCTGGCATTTAAGGAAAAGATAAGAATCTAGTTGAGAAGGGAGTGTTTGTAGCATCAAAAAATTTCCATAGAAAATAGATATGGTACTAATAATTATTTATATTAATATTTTGTATAATTTTATTTGTGTACTAATTCTAATTTCATGACAAATAAATTGGGTTGAATATTATGGATTGATAGACTATTCTAACTCTACTTGTCTTTTTCACTCTCTTTTCTCTCTTTTGGTCTGTGTTCGTGTCTGAGGCTATTGTACTGTGATACTTCAATGTTTGCTATTTTCAACAACAAAGGCTCCATATACTTCCATAAAACCTCTATAGGTTATCCACCCCAAGTTATGGGACTCTTCCTATGCATTTCATGACATTTTATGGATAACAGTGGAACAGTTAGAACCATTTCTCATGGACAAATGACTGACTCACCATTTTTTTTTGTAGTTAAACATATTTCTTTTTGTTTAACCCCTAAGTATCAGTTCTAAGATACAACAGTGATAAGGGTGAGGCAACTGGGGTTAAATAACTTGCCCAGAGTTACACAGCTAGGAAGTATCTGAAGCCAAATTTGAACCCAGCTCCTCAGAATCCAGGCCTGGCTCTCTATCCACTGAACCACCTAACTGCCCCATTTAACACATTTCTAATGACATTCTTTTGGCTACTTCACCTGTTTTCAATTGGTAATATTCTTCCTACCTGCTAATGGCAACCCTCTACTGCTCTTTGTATGACCCTCAACTATAATTCTTCTGTGAATGTGCTGTAAAGTGACTGGTAGCTATGTAGGATATCTAGAAAACATTATTAAAAAGACACACCATTGCTTGAAAGACAAGCATGGGGTATTATTACCACTGCACAATTCCCCAAATCCAATCCAGCCAATTCACTGTTATTTGATAAAATATATATTATATTATTATTGTTTTATTTAATGTAATGATTTGAATGCCTTGCATTTTTTTATTTTAAAAAAACACCTTATCTTCCATCTTGGAGTCAATACTGTGTATTGGCTCCAAGGCAGAAGAGTGGTAAGGGCTAGGCAATGGGGGTCAAGTGACTTGCCCAGGGTCACACAGCTAGGAAGTGTCTGAGGCCAGATTTGAATCTAGGACCTCCCATCTCTAGGTCTGGCTCTCAATCCACTCAGCCACCCAGCTGCCCCCTTTAAAATTTTTATATTTGTTAGAGGTGCAATACTATAGTTCAATTTAATTTAACCAAGTCAAGAAACTTTTGTTTCATGTTTATTTTCAACAAAGTGTTATTCTAGATGCTGGGGGTATAAATCAAAAATGAAATTTTTCTTGACTTGAAAGAGTTTATATTTTATCGAGGGTTAGAGAATATATCGCCTCCTTTCCCAAATATGTAAATACAAAATATATAGAGAGCAATATGAAGTAATTTTAGGAGGAAGATAGGGCTAAGTATTGGAAGTATCAGGAAAAATCTTGAGGAAGAACTGGTTACTCATATACCCTATCACTATTTGGTGTCATGGTTTCTTGAAGTTTTTCTCTGTAAAATGCAAACTGGGTCTAGAAATTTATGGAAAGATTATCCTAGTTACATAATAAGAGTTAATTCCCAGGGTATTGGGCTTCAGGTAATGATTTTTTGTTGGCAGTATTTTTGTGGAAATATGTAGAGACAAAAATATATAAATAAAGGAATTGTGACCCAGAGTAGAAATCTGAATCTGAGACTTCAGAAGCTTGGTTTCAATTCTTACCTCTATTCATACCTTGCTAAGTTATCTTTTAAAAAATCTTCATCTATAAAAAATTTTACTAAAACTCATAAAAAAGATCATTTACTGAGGCCTGGAGCAGTTATAATAAAAATAATAACAGATGGTATTTTTGTAGCACTTTAAATATGTCAACTCACTTGATTCTCACAACAACTCTATGAAGTAGGTACTATTATTATCCTCATTTAACAAATAAGGAAACAAAGACCAAGAGAAGTTAAATGACTTGCTCCCAGTCACACAGTTAAATGTCCGAAACAGGATTGGAATTTAGCTCTTCCTGACTTCACATCTAACACTCTATGTGTTGTATCATGTTGATGTCACTTTTTACCTATAGTGGTGGGAGGGTGCCAACACATATGAAGTCATGGATTCTGAAAGTACTGAGGTTTTATATATATGTATATATATGTATGTATATGTAGTTTCATTTAGTCCATAATATAATCTATAATCAATATGATTTAAAAATTTTCCAAATCTAGTTTTTACTTTAACAACTTCAAAAAGTAAAAAAAACCAAAACTTTATTAATAGACTATTTTTATTTTCCAAATTAACTATAACTTTTAAATTAAAAATAACTCTCTGGTTTAGACCAATAGCCCATTTTCCATTTAAAAAGTGTTATGATTGAAAATGTAAGCATTTTTCTTTCTAGTATCACAATTGTTTTTAAAAAAAAAAAACCATAAACCTTGAAGAAAAGTCCCTAAAACATGATGCTGAGGGTTCCATTGATCAGTATTCAAGCACATATGAAAATCAGCTCTTTCTATATATATGTTTGTCTTGTACTATCACTTAAATGATACAGTTCACTTGAGTATGTGTCTGCTCACTGAACCTATCTCCAAGCTTCAAGCCCTTCAGTAATGGAAGGAGAGAATAACTTCCTTATTGAGAAAAGGTAGTCTCATGGTGAGAAAGAAATCCATTACTTAGATGTCCTTAGTTTCCTTCAAGTTGGAGAATCTTTCCATTTTATCTTGGCATTAATGTCATGTTATGTCCCTGGAATGAAGTGAAAAGCAGAATGGGCTTATGTTGTGTATGTTTGATTGGGAAGTCACAAAATTAGGATACCAATGAAGGTCCAGGAATTTAGGTGCAGTCTTGTTGCTGGTGACTTTCTTTAATTATTTCTCTCAATTATGGAGACATTTATAGCACTTTTATGGAAATATATAGAGACAGAAATATGTAAATGAAGGAACCATGACCCACAGTATAAGGCTGAATCTGAGACTTAAGGATCTTGGCTTCCATCTTTATCTTTATTTATACCTTGCTAAATGGTCTTGGGTGCAATTCTATGCTTCAGTTTTTTCATCTGCAAAGTGAAGATTATGGAAAAAAGAATAGGAAAAGTTATTTTTTAAAACCTTTACCTTCTGTCTTAGAAGGCAGAAGAGTGGTAAGGGCTAGGCAATGGGGATTAAATGACTTGTCCAGGGTCACACAGCTAGGAAGTGTCTGAAGCCAGATTTGAACCTGGGACCTCCCATCCCTAGGTCTGGCTCTCAATCCATTGAGCCACCCAGCTGCCTACAAGAAAAGCTATTTTTGATGCAGACTGAACTGAGAAGATACCTGTGGGTAGTGAATTAACTTTTATTAATATTCAGTAACAAAATAATTACAGGAATCATGCACTTGATTTTCTTCTTGACTTCACAGAATCATAAATTTGGAGCTATAAGGAACCTTAAAAGCCTTTGAACTAGTTATAGAATTTTACAGATCAGGAAACTGAGGTTCAGAGACATTATGGTCTTGCCCAAGGTCATGCAGTAGCATGCTTGATAGATAGTCCCAAGGGGGCAGTTGTATTTATGTTTGTTTGATTCTATATTCAACAAGTAACAACAATAATATCTAGCATTTATATATCACTTACTATGTGGCAGGCACTGTGCTAAGTGTTTACAAATCTAATCTTTTTTTTTATCTTCACAATAACTCTGGGAAGTGGATGTTATTATTATCCTTATAGAGTTGAGGAAACTGAGGTAAATAGAGACTAAGTGATTTGCCAGAAGTCACACAGCTAATAAGTATCTGAGGTTAGACTTGAACTCAAGTCTTCCTGACTCCAGGTTCAGGGTGCCACCTAGTTGCCTCACTTTACCAATTTAAATTAAATATCTATTAAGCATATACTCCATGCAAGGCATAATACTAATTATATAAAGATGAAAAAGAAAACCAGTCCTTGTCCACAAGTAGCTTCATGTATGTATGCATATGTAGGTCTGAGTGTACAGTTGGTGTTTATATACATATTTTTGTTGTCTATATGTATGTACATTATATGTGTGTATCTATATCTATATCTATATCTATATCTATATCTATATCTATATCTATATCTATATCTATATCTATATCTATATCTTGTATGGAATATTGGACCCAGTGACTTCTCAGCTCCTTTCCAGTTCTGAGTATTAAAAAATTCTATTTCATTCCTCTGCTCAAAACCTTGTATATTACCCTGTCATTATTGAATAGAGTATAAAACCCTTTAGCTTTGCATTCAAGGCTCTTCACGCTGTAACTATAACCTACTTTTCATTCTTATTTTGTTTCCACTATTCCTGGAATCTCACTCTCAGCTCTAGTCACTGTCCCAGCTTATGTTTTCCTCTCTTTATTCAAACAATTCTTTCTGCTTAGAATGGATTCCTTACCTCAGCCCTCCCCTCTCACCCCTCCCCCAATCTTCACTAGTCAAACATTGCCTCATTTTTCTAAGCATCCTCAAAAGCAGCCTTCTCCAGGAGATTTCCCTAATCATCTCAGCTAGAAGGAATCCCTGCCTTCTTCCCTAGGGTCTCATAGAGCTCTTTGTTCCTTATGCCCGTCTCCTGGCGCTTATCCCTCTCAGTCTTCATTGCAGTATCTTCCTATTTTCCCTACCTTCTGCCGGCTAGCTAAGGGCAGGGACCCAGAATGACTGTTTTTGCTCCATCATAGGACTATGCACAAGTTAGATGCTCAGTAAAAATTTGTTAAATGACTGATCTGCTCCAAAATAACCTTGGTGAACAATCTGCTCCTGGTCCCCATCCTCCCTCCCCTCTCCCTTCTGTGTTAGGTGGTTTATTGTTCTTTGCTTCCAGAGGCTCTGAACTTCTGGTGCGTATGGAAAGAATTTGGGGGTTATATTGCTTCATATATGAGAATTTTTGGGGGGAGCAGGGTAGTCCCTCCTCTTTCCTCAACTGCAGGCAGACTTGAGAAGGGGTGAGGCCAGAGTTGAGCTATTCTTTCATTAGGTGTATTGCGCACGCGGTGCGTGAGTATAGAGGGAGGGCAGATAAGAGGGGGATTTCCTAGGGGTTCCCTTTTAGGGGTCTGCCTTGATTTTCCTTCGTGAGGGGCTAGCCTGGACTTTTAGCTAAAGGGACTTCTCTTCCTCAGTCACTAACTGGTGCATAAAACCAAAACCCTTTTCTAGGGTTTTCTGTCTAAGAACATTCTCTTTTTTCTCTAACCCTCTCCCTCTGCCTGATTCTCCTGTCAGGTTGGCGAAGGGTTAATTTAGGGGAGGGGGTTGGGAAGGGGGGGAGAGCGGATGGTGGCCGGGAGGAGCCGTGACAGCCCTGGTAGAAGCCTGAGCTGCGGGCTCCTGGTGAGTGATTGAGAACGGAGTGAGTGGGCTGAGCTGAGCCAAGCAGAGCAGAGCCTAGGCGATCTCAGTGTTTCCTTTCTCTCAGGCGCACTGGGAGGTTGGGGAAGCTGCTGCAGAGCCTTCCTCTGGCCCTACATATACAGCACTACAGCTCATCAGCCCAGTTCTTCCTCTTGCTCTATCTCCTAGACTCGCCATGCTCATCCCTGGCCGAGGGCTGTGGTGCTGTCCGTCGTTTCCCAGCATGCGCCCTCGCTGAGGTGCCCCCTCCTGCGCCCTTGAGCGCTAAGGGCCCCTTGCTATAAGCTCCCCTTCCCTCCCCCTTCCTTCTCCTACCCAACCTCGCTGCCCCTGGGCACCCAGCCTCGCAGTGAGTTGGGGTGCAGCCCCGGGGGGCCAGGATGGTGCAAAAATCCCGCAATGGGGGAGTCTACCCGGGGCCCAGCGGAGAGAAGAAACTCAAGGTGGGCTTCGTGGGGCTAGATCCCGGGGCCCCCGATTCCACCCGGGATGGGGCGCTGCTTATCGCTGGCTCGGAGAGCAGCAAACGCGGCAGCATCCTCAGCAAGCCCCGTTCGGGAGGATCCGGCACTGGTAAACCGCCGAAGCGCAACGCCTTCTACCGCAAGCTGCAGAATTTCCTCTACAACGTGCTGGAGAGACCCCGCGGCTGGGCCTTCATCTATCACGCCTATGTGTGAGTGAGGGGCAGGCAGACTTCCCCCGCAGGGCCCGGCGGGGAACAGCTGCGTTGTATAGTTGTGGGACTGTTTGACCGAGGGGAGGTATCTCCAGGAGACTTAGAAGGATAGAGGTGGAATGGTTTTGGTGCTGTGGTGTCCATGTGAGGGCAGATAGACGGGTGTTATTGAGCAATAGCGAGTAAATGTGTTAGCGTGGTGCTGCGTGCTTGTGTGTCTGCGTGATACTGGTTTGATTGTATCTGTTGGTTATAGCATGTGATTGTGTGTCCGTGGGTGCTAGTATGTGACTATCATTGTATGTGATTGTTAATCTGTGGGTGGCACTATTTGGCTGTAAGTCTTCTGTGGTCTCTATGATTATAATGCAGAATCGAACAATTATCAGGGAAAATCAGGCTCAAAGGTTCTCTTTTGAAGTAGTACCAGGTATTCCAGAAAAATGCATCTCTGTTTTGGAGAAGATAAAGATAATGATGAAATCTGATTGTCTTTGCCTCAGCAAAGACTGATTTTGGTGGGCAAACTCAGATGTAGGTTCCAGGTCCCAAGTCAACTCTCCTGGGTTTGGGAACTTTTAGTTCCTATTTCTCCTATCCCCCCCATCCCCCATGCAACTTTGGGATCCTTTCCCACCAACATTAATTCTGAAATTCTGATCTTTCTCCCCATCTATCTAGATGATAGTGATGGGGAGATTTGTTTCCTCATATCAATTCCCAGATCCTTACCTTAGGAGTCTTCCCAGGCATTGCCCACCTCCCATTGATGGCCTATCTTCTTAGTTCCATTTTTTCCTATTTTTCTAAGGAGGTTGCGGCAGAAATAGCTATTTCAACTAGAACAAGGGCTCAGATATATCTGGAGGAAGCTAGAGGAGGTAGATTTTTGGGGAAATTTGCTTTCTCTGAGCCCTCTCTTTAGGCTAGACCTTGCTAATATATTCCCATATATCTAGCCTAGCCAAGACTCCCTCCCCTCCACTGGCAGCCCTGAACTAAAGGCAATCTTCCTTAGCAGCAAGGTGGGCTGGGCCATCTTTTCTCTATGGCACCTGATTTCTCTCACTTGGGTTGACCTTTGTATTTAGGGCCTGTCTATTGTGTTCAAGAGGAGGTACTTAGAGATGAGAAGCCCACCTCAGCCACATTTGGGGAAGCAAATGCTTGAGCAGGTAGAGTTTGACACCCTTTCCTTCACCAACGTTAATCCTGGATTGTCTCCAGAAAAGGTGGTGCATTTACTGAGTAAGAGAGCTTTTAGCAGTATGATGGTCTCATCCAGGAACTCAGGAGATCTTAGGCAGGAAAGGAAAAGAGAAAAAAAAAGTATAGATTAGAATGTGAGAGCTGGTAGAGAGGATGTGTTTATAAAGTTGGAGTGGGGGTGAGAGGTACAGCAGGAAACAACTTGACTATTTTTAATACGTTATGTCACCTCCCTGGCCTCAGTTTCCTTGTGTGTCAAATGATGGTTCTGGACTAACTGATCTCTAAGGTCTTTTCCATCTTCAATTCTTGTGATCCTTTTTTTCTTATTTTAAATTGCAAAGTAGAAAATGCACAATTTTCCATAATACGTCTAGAGACATCTTCTAGCTGAAAGCTGCAGGGTATCAGCAAGCCAAACCCAAGAGTGATAGTTATTTCTGTGGCTCTGAGATCCCCCACTGTCTGGGAGCTTTTCTAGTCCCAGGGCCCTTTTTTCTAATCAGAGCCAAATGCACATACTTTCTTTGTGTGTATTTGCATATGAGTAGGTGCAAATGTGTGTGCAAGTAAAGCATACAGATTCTTCAAATACAGGTGAGTTTCTTGCTTTTCTCTTCTATGATCCTGCTACTGTCACTCAAAGGGGACCAAACCCAAGTAAGTGTGACCAGGATACAGCCATTTTGTGAGTTAAAGCACTGTGAGAAAAAAGAAGAGAGGAGAAAGCTTTGAGAAAGCATATCGTAAAACAATCATATGCTATCCCCATAGGGGATGAAATTGAGAGATCAATTGACTGATATTGGGTGTAACTTTGCTGATATTAGTTTTAGAAGAGATCTGCATAAAGCTTATGTGGGAAGGATGAGGGGCTAAATAGACACAAGGATGCACTCATGGATACTACATAGCTAGTCAAAACCATGAAACTCTCAAGCATAGTTTTGCAGAGGTTGGGGGTGGTGGTGGTGGTCCAAGGAACAATTCTCTTCCATGTGAGAGTTATAACAAACAGCACCCCTGTCTTGGAATCTCGTGGGGGCTCCTTCATCCTTGAAAAAAAAGGTTTCCTCTGTGCTTCATTTTGGAATATGTATCAGAGATTTATGGCAGAAAACCCCAAACTGAAACAAACAGAAGGTAACATGGCTAGTTAGCCCCCCTCTTTGTGATTAATCTAGTTACTTTACTCATTGAACACACTGACCAATTAAATCCCCTTGAAAAAGCGTTTCATTTCATTAGGATGAATGACTCTATAGTAATGGCCTGGATATTAGTGCCAAGGGAGATACACATATCACAAGAAAGCTTTCAGTCCAGGGCTGGATTTTTTATCCATGGATTTGTTTTAGGGGAGAAGGATAATTATTCTCATTTACTTCAAGTCCATGCCTGTTGGGGATGAGGTAAGAAAAAGCTTTGAAGAAGAGAAAGGATGGCTTTTAGTCAGATCTCCTCTTGGACTGATGCATACATAACACCTAGCATTTATATAATGTCTACTATGTTCCAGGCACTGTGTTAGGTGTTTAATAAATATTTCACTTGATTCTTATGACAATCTCAGGAGGCAGGTGCTATTATTATCATCCTCATTTTATAGCTGAGCAAACTGAGGCAAAGAAAAGATCAGGGACTTGCCCAGGGACACACAACTAGTATGTATCTAAGGATTTGGACTTGTAGCTTCCTGACTCCAGGCCAGTGTTATTCATATATCTTTTCATGAAAAAACAAAACAAAACTTGTTTTTTGCTTGTTTTCTGTGGTCCATTTATTTAACTTTTGATCACTTCATGTTCTAAGATTCCATCCTCTCTCACAGGATCATTACTGTTACATGCTCATTAATGTGACTTGGAGACACTCACAAAGTGTTCGCTGGATTGGGATCCTTCCTTGAGAGGATGTGAGATGACATGAACTCTCTGGAGATACGATGATAATACTGCATATTTCTATACCATCTTAAGGGTTTCTTTACTCATTTGAGTCCCACAGCAGATCTATGAGGTAGGGAGTACAAATGTTATTGCATACATTTCATAGATGTAGAAACTTAAGCTCAAATGATTTACTAATGGTGACATAGTTCAAAAATAGCAGAGCCTAGATTTCAATTTTGCTTTCTTCTCATTCAACACTTCCTCTGCCTTCATCTGTCAGAGGCAATTTTGCGCTTGGAGACTCAAATTCAACAGATATTTATTAAGCATCTTCTGTATGTAAGGGACTATACCAAACATGGGGACACTGTAGAGAAATTACATAGTCCCTGCTTTTGAGTACAATTATATTGGCTAGCTTTCCTACCAGTTTCTCTTTGGAGAAAATGCAGTGTGATTCTCCAGTATCCACAAGTGCAAGACCTTTGACTTAGTGTCCATGCTAGGTTCACCAAAGGGATAGGTTCTTCATATTATTCTCAGGGAATGTAGCTCTGTTTCAGACATAGCTTGAGATAACAGAAGGGGAGTGTCTGTGTGAGGGAAGCATTTGGAAGACTGATTCAGTGCAGAGAAGCAACTAGAGCTACTTTTTATTTTGGTTCCCTATGCCTGCATTAATCCTGGGTTTTCCTATGGAAATGTCTGAGTACTGGGTCCAGTAGCCAATTTTGTTTAGTTATAAACATAAAAGGAGAAGAAGACTGTTATTTGGAGCAATTCTGAATTTCCCATGCTTGGGTCGTTTTTTCTTTTGAGATTCTAGTGTAGAGCCCTTAGTCAGCATTGGGGATTTAAACAAAATATTGGAGATTGCATGATTGAAACTCTAATTACTAATGGTTCCTTCCTCAATCCTTTCTTCCTTTCCTCATCATGGGCTACATTAATATTTCTCATACTCAGAATGCTTGACTTCTGTGCTCAGACACATTTCAACTGATATGTAGTAGATGATTGCTCTTCTCCACCTCTAAAAAATATTTTTGCAAATGTTAAGGACTCAACCAACAGCCAGATCTGGGGTCAGATTTGCCCATGGATCTATATTGAGTGTAATGATCATAATAAATGACATGTATATAGAATTTTGAACTTTGCAAAATCCCTTTATATGTATTATCCAATTTGTCATCCTATATTTCTTATTATTATCCTTATTTTACAGATTTGGGAGTTTACCTGCCTGCCCAGAACTGCATGAACTCAGTTATAAAATGCTTTTCACACAGAGTCAAATCTAAACAATTGAAAAGTATTAGTTACTCATTAGTAGGCTGAGTAAATATAACAAAAATGACAATTTTACCTAAATTAATCTACTTATTCAGTGCCATACCAATCAAACTGCCCACACAAGGAATCTGAGACTCAGAGAGGTTAAGATTGGCCATGATCATTACATAGCTAAGGAATATGAGGTCAAATTTAAATTCAAATCTTCTTGTCTCAAAATCCATCACTCTACTTTATTACCTAGTTACTTGGTATGCAGTTATCATAATTTTGTTTTCATGTATGTCTATATTAAGGCAGGTAGGTGGCACATTGGGTAGAGTACCAAGCCTAGAGTCAGGAAGACAAATACAAATACAGCTTCAGACACTTCCTAGCTGTGTGCCTTTGGGCAAATCACTTAACTCTATTTGCTTCAGTTTCCTCATATGTAAAATAAGCTGGAGAAGGAAATGGAAAATCTAGTATCTTTGCTAAGAAAAGCTCAAATGGGATCATAAAGAGTCCAACATGACTGAAAAATGACTGAGCAACAAAATCTCTATATTTGGGCTCCTTACAGGGAAGGGGATATAGTGGGCATTTAGTAAATGCCAGTTGAACTGAATTTATAATGAAGTTGGAGATTGGGTTCTGAGTTTTATGTATGGTATTTGCTTCCAAGTTACCACCCTACTACTGAGAAGATGATGCTGTACTTCTTCCCACTCTAATATTATCTCTAGGAAGAGATGTTGCAATCAGGAACAAGTTGGGGTTGAGGTAATGAAAAAAGGAGGCTGTGCTACTTATCTGGGCTCAGAACGGTAGATAGTAATAAAAAGAGGAATGCCAGATAGCTTTTGTCTTCTTGGTATCATAAGCAGATGGGAGCTCCTAACCCTCTATGGAATATCCTGTGGAGAGACGAATGTGCTTGGATTTAATGACACAGCACCTAGGATACAAATTCTACAGGCATGAATCCTCAGCCAGCTCTTTGAGGGTGAGTCTTGCAACAGGGTCTCTCTTTGTTAGCCCATAGAGAGCAAATACTTAAGAGAGCATCTTATCTCCATTATCTTCTCATGAGCAACACTGAGCTGATATAAGCCAGATTGATATTCAGTGGGAATTGCTGAAAGCATTTCTGATGATTCTGAGTTTTTCTTATGAGTCAGAGGTGAATTTCAGGTCAGTTCTAAGGTGGGGAGAGAGGAAAGTGTATAGTTCCCAAAATGAAATAGAGTGAGACCTTATGGTTTTTCTGGTCATCAAAGACAAGGGACTACCCCTTCTTGGAATTTATTTTTTCCTTCTATGTATGACTTTAGGGCCTAGATACCATGATTGGTAGCTAATATTCTTCTCCCAAAGTGAATAAGATCTCACTTTGGTATCATTATTTACCCAGTTTCTCTGTCTGTCCGTCTGTCTCTGTCTGTCTGCCTGTCTGTCTGCCTGTCTGTCTGTCTGTCTCTCCTTTCTGGTAGGGCTGCAGGACATTTTTCTTGAAGAAAGGATAAAAGTAGATGGAACAATCTGAAAGTGCTTGTTGTGAGACTCTTAATTCAGGAGGCTGAATGTTTGGACAGCTCCAGCCCTCTCAGGCCCAGTGCATAGGTAGGCAGTCAGCCAGGCATTATTCAGAAACTTTGATGAAAAGGAGTATTAACAGAAATCATGCAGGCATACATAAACCTCTTCACATGGCACAGAAACAAGCAATTGGATAGCTTAGGATATTCTCCTCTTTCTTCCTTTTCTAGCATGGGAAAGAATTTTCCCCTCATCCTTTTCTTTTCCTTTGGGACAAATGAAGTCATAGGCTTTACCTGAAAGGGATTATGTTAGGAATTTTGGTGTTTTAAGGATACCTAATTAAAAGCACATGAAGATAATTCTGCATATTATATCCTTTAACATTGGTTTCCTTTTGGTACTCACTTTTGTTATGAGTGTTTGTTCCTTTGCTTGTGGGGCATTTCAGATGGATGCTTGGGCCTAAAACCACAAAATAACGTTTTTTAGTATATCTAGTTCTTGTACATCATTGTTATGATAAGGGCATCTAGGTGGCACAGTGGATTGAGTAGTAGACTTGGAATGAGAAGTCTCGAGTTCAAATGTAGCCTTACACACTTATTATCTATTTGACTTCTGGCAAGTTACTTAACTTTTATTTGCCTCAGTTTGCTCAACTATAAAATGGGAATCAGGGGGCAGCTGGGTAGCTCAGTGTATTGAGAGCTAGGCCTAGAGACTCAGGAGGTCCTAGGTTCAAATCTGGCCTCAGACACTTCCTAGCTGTGTGACCCTGGGCAAGTCACTTGACCCCCATTGCCTAGCCCTTACCACTCTTCTGCCTTGGAGCCAATACACAATATTGACTCCAAGACGGAAGGTAAGGGTTTAAAAAAAAAATAAAATAAAATGGGAATCATAAGAGTAACTGCTCCCCCAAGGTAATTGTGAGGATCAAATGAGACAACATTTTATAGTATATGCTATGTAATTACTAACTATCATTATTGACATAATTGTTGTACATCATTGCAATCACATTTAAGGAATCTCCTTAGAGGTTTGAGTAGCTAGTTGCATGGGTATAGTTTTAACTTAATTAGATGACATCACCAGTACTATATTGTTGCTACACAACTCACATAATAGAAGTTTGGAAAGCCAGTCTATAACTCAAGGAGACCATTTTGCCAGTTTTAATTTGCTGGGAGTAGCTTGAAGTGAATTGATAGTCCAGCCATGGTAATTGGTTAATTCCAAATTGGGGGATTGGCTGAACTTTCCATGATCTGAGCACCACTTTTATTTGCTGAGATGAAATTATATTAAGTGGGATTGATGGAAAGGGCTGGAATTGATATTGAAGGGAGCCATTCATTGTTGTTGACATTTAAGGCTATAGCTGGCTTAATTTAATGAAAATATAAATTGATATTTTCTATGAGGCTAGGTTAATATTACTTTTATAAATCCATTTCACCTTCAGACTGCAGTCCAGATGTGATGCTGGGGTACTCATCTTTGCCATTTGGAGAATAGTGCACAAAGAAGAGAGAGAGAGAGAGAGAGAGAAAGAGAGAGAGAGAGAGAGAGAGAGAGAGAGAGAGAGAGAGAGAGAAGGAGAGAGAGTGATGACCATTGAACCATGCTATTTAATTCAACAAATATTTATAAAGTTATAAAGTACTATTTTATCAGCACTGTGCTAGGTACTGGGAAAGTTTAGATAAGATGTAGTTCTTCCCTATGTATGTCAGTGACATATGTTGTTAAATAAGAATAATACTTGATTAAGAATATTAGACAAAAAATACAGTGCTTTGAGTCTTAAAGGGGGAATGTTGCTATCAACTGGAAGAATCAGAAAAAACTACATATGACTTTTGAGTTGGGTTTTAAAGGATGGCCTCCGGTGATGGAAATCTACTACTGATCAAGGTAGTTCATTTCTCTTTTGACTAGCTTTTGTATTTTATTAAAAATGGAGTTCTTCTATTTAGTTTAACTCTTAACTGAAATAGAACTCTGCCACTTCTCAGTATTTTCAGCTCAGCTCTCTGTGGCCAAGTAGAAAGAATCAAATATCTTGTCCACATGATTGCCCTTCGAATATTTTAAAAAAGTTGTTCATTTAGCTTGAGTCTGTTCTCCAGGCTAATCAGTCCCGATTACTCCAAATATGCTCATATTGCATGATGTCAACCCCCCTCACCACTATCTGGAGGGTGTGTAGCTCTCATCTGGATACTTTCCAGTCTGTCAGTATCTTTGTTCAAATGCAGCAGTAAGAATAGGGCACAACCCTCAATAATTATATCCCTTACATCTTATTCAATGAATGATTTTCCAGGAGTGGGTCTAACTAGGACAGAATATGGCAAGATTATTTACTTCATATGTTGTAGCCATTATGCATCTTTTAATGCAACTTAAGATCTCATTAAATTTCTTAGCTGCTATATCATACTGAACTTGGAGTCCCTCCCTACTCCACACCTCCTATTTTTTTCATATAAAGTGTTGTCTAGCCATATCCTCTCCATCTTGTACTGATAAAGTGGGATTTAAAAATTAAAATCCAAGAATATATCTTTAAATTTATCCCTATTAAACATAATCTTATTTAATTTGACTCATTATTCGAGGTTATTGAGGTCTTTTTGATTTTGACTCATATATTCCTCCTTAGCTTTTCATCATTTGGAAATTTGAAAGACATACCATTCCTGTCTTTATCCTAGCCATTGCTAGGGGGATAGGGATAGAAATTAAACTTGTGAGTTAATTTGAATAGGAAATTTTCAAATAAGGAAACTCTCTATTAATGCATATTAGCACTTTCTCTGTAACGTAAAATCTTAGCGTTGCCATTGAGAGGTTCAGAGATTTGTCTAGGGTAACTCACTATGTGAATCCAGGTTTTCTTGGCTCTTAGGCCCATTCAGTTCACTAATACATGTTACATTTCATGTCATTAATAAAAATTAAATAGTAAAAGACTGAGGACAGCTCCCTGGGGAACTGTACTAGACTTATTTTTAAATTGACAATGAGCTATCAATGACTATACATTGGGATCTAATAAATATGTTAATTTTGAAGTGACTTAGGTATACCATCATCTAGCCAACATCTCCACCTTGTTCACAAGTCTATATAAAATATGTCTATAGCTTTCCAGAAAAGGAAATTATATTACTATGGCACAAGCTATTCTTAATGAAAGAATCCTGACTACTAATCTTCACTGTTTCTCTTTTGCCTACACTCATGTTGAACTTGGAATGAGGAAGGTCTGAGTTCGGATTCTGAATCAGGTCCTTACTAGCTGTATGACCTTGGGCAAATCATCTAACCTTTTTTCAGCTTCAGTTATCTCATCTATAAAATGAGAATAATAATAGCACTTTCTCAATAGGGTCATTGTGAGTTTTACATGAGATAATATATGTAAAATACTTCAAACTTTAAGACACAATATAAATATTAGCTATTATTATTTATAATGATATTGATTATGCATTTTACAAAGAATTGAAGTCTTATAATTTTGAATATTTTAATATTTATAATTTTAAGACTCAATTCTTTTCCTTTTTTGAAAACTGGAATAACATTTACCTTTCTCCAGCAATAAACCCCCATTTCCCACAATCTTTCAAAGCTTGCTTCTAAGGGCTCAGCAATAATTTTTGCTTATTTTCTCAATATCTTTCAATATTGTTCATATAGCCTAGGAGATGAACTTATTTAGGGTATGTAGATGTTCTCTTATTATAATTTTATGTTTCTTGGAGTTCCACTTTATAATGAATAAATTTTGTTCTGTACTTTCTAGTACAAGGGTAATTTTTCTTAGAAAAGGAAAGTAGAAGCAAAGCAAAAGATGAATACTTGCATCTTCTTTCCAACTCCTGTTATAAGCATTCTATTTCTTCCAAATAAAAGTCCTATTCCTTCTTTGATTTTTCTTTTCTACCAATATACTTTAAAAACATTTTTGATGTTCTTATTATTTTGGTGCTATTATGATAGGCCCATACCATGATTTTGTATTAATCTTCCATTTTTTAAAAAATCCTTACCTTCCATCTTGGAATCAATACTGTGTATTGGTTCTAAGGCAGAAGAGTGGTAAGGGCTAGGCAATGGGGGTTAAGTGATTTGCCTAGGGTCATACAACTGGGAAGTGTCTGAGGCCAGATTTGAACCAAGGACCTCCCGTCTCTAGGACTGGCTCTCAATCCACTGAGCTACCCAGCTGCACCCCCATTTTTCTTTTGACTCCATATTTTATATGTATTAAATATGCAAACAGATTCAAATATATAAGAAGAGCCATCTCCAACAGATAAGTGGTCCAAGGATATGAACAAATATCTCTTAAAAGGAAAAAAAGCAAGCTATCAATAACTATACAAAAACATGCTCCAAATTACTGATAATAGAAATCCAATATTAAAATAACTTTTAGTTCTATTAGATTAATGAAGATAACAAAAAGGGAAAATGATTATTGTTTTAGGAGATATTGGACTACAGACAATAATACATTGTTGGTGGAGTTGTTAAATGAAATATACATTCTGGAAAGCAATTTGCAACTATATCTTACCCTTCCTTAACTTAACTTACCTTCACTTAACTGTCCATTTCTTTTGATTTAGAGATACCATCACTAGACTTTCTCCCAAAGAATTAAAAGAAAAAGGGAAAGGACCAAATTATATGAACAAAAAAATTAGTGACAGCAGGATTTTTTGTTGTAACAAACAAACTGGAAAGTTTTAAAGGAGTACATGTCAGTTAGAGAATGACTGAATACCTTTTGATATATGAACATTATGTGATATTATTGAATTTTTTAAAATGGTGAAAGGAATGGGTTCAGAAAAAACACAGGGAAGACTGATAGGAACTGATTTAGAGTGAAATGAGAAGAACCAGGGAAACAATTTCCACATCTAGGACATTGTAGAGAAAATCAATCCAAAAATTCTCAACATAATTTAAGAACTCTAATCAATTGGGATTGCAATTGGTCTCCAATTGCAGGCTCCAGATTCCAGGGTTCTGAATATAAAATACATTTCCCATTTCTTGACAGAACTAGAGGTGAAGAACAAGACATACAGAGAGAAGTATATTTGGCTTTTGATCACTTTTCATTTTCAGGGAAAGGGAAAACTCTAAGATCTCTTTCCAAGGTTTGATCCCTTTCCCACCTAATCCTAGTTCCAAAATGAACATGCATAGAGAATAATAAAGAAGCAAATTTATCCAAATCATAGAAAAACAGAAATCAGAGAAGGTATAAATAGGAGAATGCATACCAGACAATATAGAATGAAGGAGCTCTCCTTTTATGAGTGCGATAACAGGTTAAAGTGTTCTGGTTCTCACCCAAGGGGAATACTCCATGAATTCTCGAGTAGCAGATTTGAAATGAAGATATGATAGAGGCTACCCACTCCTTTCATGCCTTCTTACCTCTCACCAGCCATGCCTTATTCCTCATGCAGGAAAGGGCATTCAATCCCATCAATTAGGAGAGAGTTCCATACCAATGGGCTTTGGGACAGGAACTACACTATATTATACTTTAATGACAGTTTTGTCATTTATTTTTTCTCTTGCCTCTTTTTCTGTTGGTCTTTAGTTTTCTCTTCATTGATCTTCATTTTAGTGCTACTTCTTCCCCACCCCTGCTCCTTTCTCCTGTTCCATTTATTTCCTCACATAAGTACTTCTTAAATAAAATGCTACTAACCTTCCCTTTCCATTCTGTTCTTTTTGGACAATTTCAATCTGTTCGTAACTATATTGTGGTCATGAGTCATATCCCATTAATTATCAGTGTTACATTTGAAATTGTTTTCTGATTTTAATTAGGATATCCAGTTCACTTTGCTTATTACCCATTATTTTGTAAAATTTTTTTTTTGTATAAACATCAGAGATACTACATTTTATTGCTGACTTGCCTCTTGAAATTTGTCTTCTGGGCATCAGTGAATTACTGGGTGTTTCTACTGCTAATCCCTCTTTGCTGTAGTTGCTACTTTCTACAGTGTCTATTTTTGTGGAAATACATAGGCACTTCCCCCTTTAATTCTCCATTTCCAAATTAAAACTTTCTTGGCTAGATTTTCAAGGCAAATATGTTTTTTTTAAACTTTCAAATTTTTATTTAATTAATTAATTTAGAATATTTCCCCATGGTTACAAGAATCATGTTTTTTTCCTTCTCTCCCACCAACCCCCTCCTATAGCTAATGCGCAATTCCACTGGGTTTTACATGTGTCATTGATCAAGATCTATTTCCATATTATTGATATTTGTACTAGGTTGATTGTTTAGAGTCTATATCCCCAATCATATCCCCATCAACCCATGTGATCAAGCAGTTGTTTTTCTTCCATGTTTCTATTCCCACAGTTCTTCCTCTGAATATGGATACTATTCTTTCTCATAAGTCCTTCAGAATTGGCTGGATCATTGCATTGCAGCTAGTAGAGAAGTCCATTATATTCAATTGTACCACAGTGTATCAGTCTCTATGTATAAGGTCATCCTGGTTCTGTTCCTTTCACTCTGCATCAATTCCTGTAGGTTGTTTCAGTTCACATGGGATTCCTCCAGTTCATCATATTGAGCACAATAGTATTCCATCACCAACATATACCACAGTTTGTTCAGCCATTCCCCAACCAGAGGGCATCCTTTCATTTTTCATTTTTTTTTTGCCACCACAAAGAGTGAAGGTTGTAAATCTTGAAATTTCTCAGACTTGTGAATGTTAAAAATTTCCCCATTGGGGAATTCTCAATTGGAACAATTCCCTACTGGGAACATTCCCTATTTTGACTGTAGGAACTCGCCAGGATCAGAAATGGGAGGACCTCTACTCCACCCGTACTTAAGACTGCTTTAGGGGAGAAAACTCCTTGCTAAACAATGAAAGTACTTAGACCCATACTTATAATGAGGCAAGGAGTTCTTTGAGCCATGCCTGTTTTTAGAATTGATTACAATGGGATGCTAGGTACCTATAAAGGTAGGACAACTTGTAAACTTGCCAGGAGCAAAGAGGTGAAAACTTATTCAGAAGTTTTTTCTGGTTCAGACTTACTGAAGGGATTAGTCGACCCAGCAGTGAATTCAGAATGGGCTGTCCCTTGGAAAACGTCAACTGTGATTGGTAGATGGAAGAACTTAGGGGAGGTGACATAGGAGAAAACCCCCTATATAAGAAAAAGCAGAGTCTCTTATGACAATCCTTTTGGAGAAATCTCTTATGAGGATTGCTTGGGAAGAATCTCTTGAGAGAGGCTCTGGAGAAGGGAAGCTCTTGGAGGAATTCTCTAAGGAGGTCTCTCAAGGGAGGCTGACTCTGGCTGGAACTCCCTCTGGGGAGACTCTGTCCCTCTGAATCCCTTACTTGGACAAATCTTATAGTGAGTGATAAAAGACTGACTGATTCTCTCTCTCTTAAGACTCAGGTCTAGGCCATGTTGGCTTAAGGCCCTTCATACTTATTTCCCTTTTCTCTCTTTCTCTCTTTTCTTTAATTCCACATTTGTATTAATTAAAATCTCTATAAAACCCAGTTGACTTGGGTATTTGAATAATTGGGAATATTTTCCTGTAGACCACCTTATATTTGATTTAAAACCAAGACACTGTAGTGAAACATTTTCTGCAGTCAAATTTACTCACCTACTCTTATATCTACTACAATTTATATCTTCCACTATTTTACTCACTACAGTTTATGTCTCCAACTCTTTTAACTGCCACAGTTTACAACCACAACAATTTTAAATCTTACAAGGTATAAATATTTTTGTACAAGTCTTTTTCCTTATGATCTCTTTGGGGGTATAAACCCAGCAGTGGTATGACTGGATCAAAGGGCAGATAGTTTTTTAAAGCTCTTTGGGAATAGTTCCAAAATTGCCATCCAGAATTGTTGGATCAATTCACAACTCCACCAGCAATGTATTAATGTCCCAATTTTGCCACACCCCCTCCAACATTTATTACTTTCCTTTGCTGTCATGTTAGCTAATTTGCTAGTTGTGAGGTAGTACCTCAGAGTTGTTTTGATTTGAATTTATCTGATTATATTAGATTTAGAGCACTTTTTCATGTGCTTATTAATAGTTTTGATTTCTTTATCTGAAAATTGCCTATTCATGACCCTTGCCCATTTATCATTTGGGGAATGGCTTGATTTTTTGTACAATTGATTTAGCTCCTTATAAATTTGAGTAATTAGACCTTTGTCAGAGATTTTTGTTATAAAGATTTTCCCCCAATTTGATGCTTCCCTTCTAATTTTGGTTGCAGTGGTTTTGTTTGTACAAAAACTTTTTAATTTAATGTAATAAAATTATTTATTTTGCATTTTTTATTTTTCTAACTCTTGCTTGGTCTTAAAATCTTTCCTTTCCCAAAGATCTGACAAATACATTATTCAGTGTTCACCTAATTTACTTATAGTTTCCTTCTTTATGTTCAAGTCATTCACCCATTCTGAGTTTATCTTAGTGTAGAGTGTGAGATATTGATCTAAACCTAATCTCTCCCATACTGTTTTCCAATTTTCCCAGCAGTTTCTATCAAATAGTGGGTTTTTGTCCCAAAAGCTGGGATCTTTGGGTTTATCATAGACTGTCTTGCTGAGGTCACTTACCCCAAGTCTATTCCACTGATCCTCCCTTCTGTCTCTTAGCCAGTACCATATTATTTTGATGACCAGTGCTTTATAGTACAGCTTAAGATCTGGTACTGCTAGGCCACCTTCCTCCACTTTTTTTTTCATTATTTCCCTTAATATTCTTGATCTTTTGTTCTTCCAAATGAACTTTGTTATTGTTTTTTTCTAAATCAGCAAATTCTTGGTAGTTTGATAGGTATGGCACTAAATAAGCAAATTTGTTAGGGTAGGATTGTCATTTTTATTATGTTAGCTTATCCTGCTCATGAAAACTTAATGCTTTTCCAATTATTTAACTCTAGTTTGAATTGTGTGGAAAGTATTTTGTAGTTGTGTTCATACGGTTCCTGTGTTTGTCTCGGCAGTTAGATTCCTAAGTGTTTTATATTGTCTAGGGTGATTTTAAATGGAATTTCTCTTTCTAACTCTTGTTGCTTGAATGTGTTGGAAATATATAGAAATGCTGATGACTTATGTGGGTTTATTTTGTATCCTGCAACTTTGCAAAAGTTGTTGATTATTTCCACTAGCTTTTTAGTTGATTCTCTAGGATTTTTTAAGTAGTCCATCATATCATCTGCAAAGAGTGAGAACTTGGTCTTCTCATTGGCTATTTTAATATCTTCAATTTCTTTTTCTTCTCTAATTGCTACTGATAGTGTTTTTAGTACAGTGTTAAATAATAGAGCTGATAATGGGCATCCTTGTTTCACTCTTGATCTTATTGGGAATGCTTCTAATTTATCCCCCAGATATGTTTTTAATAGTTCTATGGTGTACTCCATTCCTTACAGTAAAAACCCATCATTATTATAGATTGAACTGAGGTCTTGAAATTTAAATTCATTCTTACATGCCAGCTTTATAACCAGTTGTTTGTGTCCCAGATGTGCCTTTATCTTTTGAATTGCATACTTAAAGTGAACAGCAGTGATGGAAACACTACCTTTGCTACTAATGTCTTCATTCCGTATCTTGATCAGATCATAATCCCTAGCAATACTTTCTAAGTAACTTCTGTAAGTAACATTTGTCTCCATGTGAATTGCCCAAACTGATATAGTGGCCATTAGTTTTGATAAATCTAGGGAGTTATGCCTCTACATTCTGGATGTTTTTCTTCAGAAGATAGTCAAGCCCTTTATTATTAATGTTAGTTTGATAAATAACTGTCTTAAGTATCTTTTCCCAGGATTTCTTCAATAACCACTACTTATCTCTTCTTCCTCTGTTAGTGGATGTTTTTAATTCTGACATGACCAGTATTTAGATCTTATCCTTCCTTAGCAGCAAAAATAGTTACTTTTTCTTTACAATTCAACTTCTTAGGGAAAAGCCCAATACTTTCTACATAGTCTCTAGTATTTGGTAGTCCTTCTGCCAGTCTCTGCCACATTGATCTATCCTACCTTCTCAATAGAGGACATTATTGCCTTTGGTCTCTTCTAATCCTTTTTCTTCTTTGTTTTTACCTTTTTTTTAAGGCAACAGATTAGTACCAAATATGCCCAAACCCTTAAAGAATAGAATCAGGAATGCTGATGCTCAGAATGAACTTTAATTTCAATAATGAAGTTATGCAAAGAAAGTGAAGAAAAATAAAAAGGGCTTCTTTATATTGGAGAGAAAAGGAATATTTACAAAGGGATAAAATAATTTACTGAAGTGAATGTGATGATGATCATTAATGACAAAGAGAAAGCAGAGCTGCTTAATTCTGATTTTGATTCCATTTTTTCCTGCCCAGGAAAATAATTTTTGTGCTAGAAAGGACAAAACAAATATGGTGAAGAGCTGCCTGGGTTTACTTCAAGTCACCTGGACTCAACTAATGGCCTGAAAAAATGCCAGAGATGATTGCTGGGCAATTGTCAAAGATTTTTTTGAAAATATGTGGAAAACAAGACATGTGGTACAGAACTGGGAATGAGGAAAAGGGGAAATGTCTGAGTTTCTAAATAAGAAAAAAAAACTGTATTAGTGAGCTTCACTTCAACTTATGGCAAAAATTTAAAATAGTATTTACATTAAAAGGAGGGTTAGTTAGCATCCAGAAAAGGAAGCAGTGATCACAAAGGGCCAAAATAGAGTCATCAGGAACAGGTCATTCTAGACTATCATTTCCTTTTATAGAAAGAGACTGATAGACTAGGAAAATGTTACAGATATGCTTTACCCAGATTTTAGCAATATATTTGATGAAGTTTCTCATATTCTTCTTTGAGGACAAGATGGAGAAGCATTGGTTAAAAGATAGTAAAATTAGATGGAGACAGAAATGTTTGAATGACTGAACTCCAAAAGTAATCTGATCCTAATCCCTTGATATCAATTTGGGAAGAGGTATATCCATATACATATGTACAGTCTCATTAATAAACAAGGATCATAGATTATGAACTGAAAGGGACATTAGAAACCAGTGAATTCAATCTCCTCATTTCATGGATGAAGAAACTCAGAGGCTAAGTGACTTGCTATAGGTCACTCAGTTACTAAGTGGTGTGGGACTAGGATTGAAACCCATTTTAATGAAGAGGGTTTCCTGATCAGTAAGATAAAAAGAGTAGGTTAGATTCCTTAAACAACACTGCCTAGCTCTAAATGTGTGGTCCTATGATTCTATGACTTTGTGTGTATGTGTGTGTGTATATATATACATATATATACATATATAATTTGAGATAGTGATGTGGGATTTATAAATGCAATATGGGTACAGAAGAGATTAAAAAGGAAGTAATGATAACATTGTGATATACTTATGTGAGGGAATCTAGGAACCAGATAGAAGAGATGTAGAAAATCTTTGGATAAGGACCGATGGGGGAAAAAATTAGAAGCAATATTGTAGTAAGAATGTAATACAGAACTCTTGATCAGAAGGAGGAAATAGATGAGTTTGGGAAATTGACCACAAAATTGGATTAGAAGTTTGATACAATAATAATATTGATGATGATACAGATAATAATAATAGTTTCTCCTCCAGAGTTCTCTCTCTCTCTCTTTCTCTCTCTTTCTCTCTCTCTCTCTCTCTCTCTCTCTCTCTCTCTCTCTCTCTCTCTCTCTCTCTCTCTCTCTCTCTCTCTCTCTCTCTCTCTCTCCTAAAAGAAGAAAACTTGATACATTCTTGATTTGAGTTGATAATATAATTACTCAAAAGGTGGAGCAGATGTGTGAGGAATGGTAATTCTGACCAATAAGGTGGAACTATTTGCTGAAACAGAAATGATTGAACCTTGTGAAAGAAAGGAAAGCTGGACTTAGTCTACCACGTCTCTAAATTGTGGCACACCAGATTTTGAAGGGTTGAGAGAAAGATTGAGCATGGTCTCTGAAGAGGTCCAGCCCCTTCAAAGATCCACATAGGTTCAGGAAGCTGAGGACTGGGAAAATGAATGAGGAAATGGGTTAAGGTAGGGAATGGATATGAATAGAGAAAATGAGAGATGAGACAGAAGTAGCATAGAAACAGTCTAAAAGACAGACTACCTCATTGCCTTCAACCAGAAGGTTTATTTAAAATGTTAATATTTCAAAAGAGTTTTTCTGCTAACACAAAGGAGATATCAAAAGTGTTTTACATCACCTTACAAGTCTAATTACAAAAATAATAACAGGTAGGAAAACAATTGTTCAGCCAGATGGCAAGGAAGAAGCTATTTGAAAGTCCCTTCTTACTTGTTAACCTTTTTTCCTCCTGGAATCCTGGTCAGAAAAGTTTCCTGACTATCAGTACCTTACATGCTGATTATTCAGGTAGTAAAGTAGAGCTTTTGTGCTTTTGGAGAATTTCTCAGATTGCCTGGTGCCTTTCAGATTTCAGCTATGTGACATTCCTCAGAGGTAGAGGAAAGCTTAATTTTTTTCATCATAATAAATTCATCCCCAAGTCAATTTTCTCTGATAGAAGGATTCAGTATACATCAATCATGTGAATTATTAAAAATATATACACATGAGTCTGATCCATGAACACGTTGCTCATTGGAATCAGCTTTTGAATACATATTTTATCATCCACATGATTTGTTATTTCTGAACCCCTTCAGTCTTCTGTCTGAAAAATTTACAAGGTAAAAAGCCCAAGTGGGATAGGAAGTTCTTAAGAATGACATTCTGGAGACAAAAACTATATTAGCATCTAAGGAATACAGCATGCACACATTAGGACCAACTTAAAAAAAAACCCCAAACTAGACACAAAAGAAGATTGAAGAAAGGACAGGTAATGGAGAATGACTACAAAAAGGTAATATTTTTAATAATAGTGCCACATAGAATGATAAATCTCAAAATTAGTTGAAGCCAGGCAGACATACTAAGGCAAAACGACTTTTTAAAAGCTATATTAGAGATGAGAGGAAAATCAAAGAAGGGAGAGGACCAAATTTCTGTGTGTTTAAGCTGACAGTGATGACAGGAAGAAGTCAGAATTATCTAGCAGCTCTTTTGCCTCTGTTTTTTCCTACCAAGTGAACTGATATTTGAAAAGGAAAAAAATTAAACAAAAAATGTTGATGGTGAATTGAAACTCAAGTAGGGGTGTGTTAAAATAGTACCTAGAGCCTTTCAATAATCTCAGGTAATTAAGCCATTATGAACTATTTTTGAGGGCACTGAAAGAGTTGGTAGATCTGATTGATGATGTGAAATTGATCACTATCTGTGATCTTTAAATAACTAAGGCAAGTGGAATTTGAACTATACCTAAAAATTCACTAAACTGTACATATAATTTGGTGCAGCAATATTACTACTAATTATAAGTACCCCCAATGGGATAAAATAAAGAAGAAAAGGACCACAAAAGTATTTATAGCAGCTCTTTACGAGATAGCAAAAACCTGAAAATTAAGTGGCTTCTCATTGGAGAATATCCAAATTGTGGTATAGAAGATGAAATGGACAATTTTAGAGGATACTTGAAAGATGAAGTGTTGCAAAGAGAAGTAATCAGAATTAAAATAATTTTTATTTTTTAAAATTTAAATTAATTTATTTAGTCAATTTATAATATTATTTCTTGGTTACAAGAATCATATTATTTCCCTCCCTCCCCTCCCCCTACCCTTCCTGTAGCTGATGAGCAATTTCACTGGGTATTACATGTGTCCTTGATCAAAAACTATTTCCATGTTGTTGTTGTTTGCAGTAGGATGTTCATTTAGAGTCTACATCCCCAACCACATCCCCTCGACCCATGTATTTAAGCAGTTGTTTTTCTTCTGTTTCTACTCCCACAGTTTTTCCTCTGAAAGTGGATAGTGTTCTTTCTCATAGATCCCTCCAAGTTGTTCAGGATCACTGCATTGCCACTAATGGAGAAGTCCATTACATTTGGTTGTACCACAGTGCATCAGCCTCTGTGTACAATGTTCTCCTGGTTCTGCTCCTTTCACTCTGCATCACTTCCTGGAGGTCGTTCCAGTTCCCGTGGAATTCCTCCCGTTCATTATTCCTTTGAGCACACTAGTATCCCATCACCAACATATACCACAATTTGTTCAGCCATTCCCCAATGGAAGGGAATCCCCTCATTTTCCAATTTTTTTTGCCACTACAAAGAGCACAGCTATCAATATTCTTGTACAAGCCTTTTTCCTTATTATCTCTTTGGGGGTACAAACCCAGCAGTGCTATGGCTGGATCAAAGGGCAGACAGTCTTTTAGCGCCCTTTGGGTATAGTTCCAAATTGCCCTCCAGAATGGTTGTATTAGTTCACAACTCCACCAGCAATACATAATGTCCCAACTTTGCCACATCCCCTCCAGCATGAGAATAATCCATATTACAACTACAGAATTATACAGAAAAATAACTTGAAACTCTAGAACTATGATCATTGCACTGATGAACCACAGTTCTTAAGGATTACAAATGAAGCAAACTATTCACCTTCCTGAAAGAATCCATTATGATTCAAAATTTAGAATAAGACACACATTTTTGTACAATACCAGTGAGGGAATTTGTGTTGCTTTTCTGTGTATTTGTTATAAGATCATTTATTTCCTCTTTCTTTTCCCTTCCTCTCCTCTTCTCTCTTCTTTCCTCCTCTCTCGCCATCCCCTCTCTTTCCCTTTCTGTTTCCTTTTCTTTTCCTATTCCTATTCTTCCTTTCCCTTCTTTCCTTGCTTTTATTCTCCTTTCCTTTCCTTCCTTCCATTTTCTGTTTAATTAGGAAAGAGTGCAAAGGAGAGAAAAACATAAAAATTTAGAAAAATTATTATAGGAATGTTGCAGGATGTGGAGCATTCAATATGGTCCCCATTTTTCTTACTTAAGGGAAGAGTTGTTTGACTATTATTGTTACTGTATATGTTGTTCTCCAGTTTCCAATTAGTTTTACTTTACGTCTGTTCATATATATCTTCCTAGGTTTTTTTGAAAACATTCCCTTCATAATTTCATGCAGGAAAATTGTATTCTGTCTCATACATATTACTGTAACTTGTTCAGCCATTTTCCATTTCAGAGGCATCCCCTCAGTTTCTAATTCCTTGTCACCATGAAAAGAGCTGATAAAATATTTTTCCACATATGGACTCTTTTCCTTTTTCTCAATCTCTTTGGAATATATACCTAGTAGGTGTATCACTGAGTCAGAGAATGCACAGTTAATAGAAATTTGGGAATAGTTCCAAATTATTTATCAGAATGACTGGAGCAGTTCACATTTCTACCAAGAGTACCTTAATATATGTATTTCTCACAGTCTTTTTCAGCACTTGTCATTTTTCTTTTAGGAAGTATGTTATATAGACATTATTTCATTTAGGTAAAAGTATTAGACTTGTAAGGAAAATCTGGATTCAAATCTTGCCCCAAACACTTACTACCTTTTTAACACCTACTGAAAATCAAACACTTTGACCTTAGGCAAAACATTTAACTTCTTAGACTCAGATTCACTTGAAAAATAGGGATAATTTAGCATGTATTTTTAAAAAATTTTGTGAAGATCAAAGAAGATAGCATGTACAAAACTTTTAAAACTTTTAAGTGCTATATAAATATTAGTTATTATTATTATTATTAACAACTTCCATGTGGAAGGTAGTACAAGTATGAATAGTCTTATTTTGCAAATGAAGTTTATAACAACAGTTGCATCCTTGCTACTGCTCAACAAGCCTCTCTCCTTACCTTTTTGTCTCAACCACAACTGTTACAAACCACCTTTTCTCTTCCCTCATGACGAGCTGTCTTTCCTCTTTTGTCATTGAAGCAGATGTGCTAGTCTCTTACTTTACTGAGAAGACTGAGGCTACCCAGAAGGAATTCTTTTAGCTCTCTTCCTCCAATAAAAAAAAAAACAAAAACAAAAACTTCTTGATATTGTCATCCAACTATCTTCTTCCCTTTTTCCAAAGAGATAACCCCTTTTCTTCCTAAGGCTAATAATAGCACTTCCTTCATCCTTGATTCTATTCTAATCCGTGTTCTCCAGGAACTTGCTTCATCAGTCAATTCCTTTCTTTTATAAATCTTCAATCTCTGTTTCATCACTGGCTCCTTCCTAGCTGCCTGAAAACTTTCCCTTGTCTGAGTTTATTCTTCTTTTCAGTTATTATTCTACCTCTTTGCTTTCCTTCTCCATTACACTTGAAAAGGTTGACAAGATATAATGTCTGTCTTTCCTTTCCACTTCATTGTAGACGATTTTCATATCTTTATTTTTCATTTCTGATCTCTTTTTCTGGTGGACAAGTCTTAATATCCTATAGACTTCATGATATTTTTATTTTTATCTGGATGTCCTATTAATATTTCAAATTCAACATGACCAAAATGGATCTTATTATCTTTCTCCTTAAAGCTGTTTTTTAAATCTCATTATTTCTTTCTGTGGAAATATCACTCAACTAGTCTCTCATGTTCATGATTTTGAAGTTATCTTTGTTTCTTCCCTCTCCTCTCATGCCTAGCCAGTCACTTGAAACTGTCAGTTCCATTTCTCCTATGGCCTGTGAACAAAATAATTAGATAATATTAAGAAACTCCCAAAGAATATCTCTCCTCCAATATGAAATATTTATTCTACAAGAATGTAACTCCATTAAAGGTAAGGATTGGTTTTTTTTTTGTTTTTGTATCCCTTACACCTGGCACAGTTTCTTGTACACAGTAGATATTTAATTATTGTTAAATGCAAAGTCTCTCACTACCTCTCTCTTGCCACCTTCTTTTTTCATAATGTATTATTCCCCTCTGGTTTCTCTGTATTGCATCTAAATAGAATAATTCTGACACTTATACACGCGATGCCCTCATACTTCTACTTTGTCTATGTTATTCTCTGTGTTGATGATTGTCTTTCTTCATTTTCCCCTGTTTTCCAGAATTCTTTCCACTATGCCATGCTGCTTACTAATAAAAACAAAATACTATGTCTGGGTTCAAAGCAATCAGCTTCACAATTAAAAAAGTCAGGATTAGAAAATAGTTCATATGAAAAATCTAAGGAAATGAATGATAAGCTAAAGATAATTTGATGATGACATGGCAGTAAAAAATGTTAATGTGATCCAGACTACATTAATAGAAACACCATGTCTAGAACATGGAAGAAGAGAGTTGTTGGACCTTCAGAGTACAACAAGAGAGGAGATGTTGAACTTTTCTCTGGTTAGACCATATCTGAGGTAATTTGCTTAATCCTGGGCACTAGATTTTAGGAAGGGGCTTGATTTTTTAGGAAGGAAATTGACACTCTAAAGTATGTCTAGAGAAGGAGAACTAGGAGAATGAGAAAACTAGAGACTGTGTAGTCCAAGAATTAGTTGAAGGAAGGGAGTATTTAGACTTAAAGTCTAAAGGAGAAGATTATGTGGAGACACAAGCTATCTCCAAGCATCTGAAATACTTATGTGTAATAAGAATTTAATTTATTTCACTTAACTAAGTCAAGAAGTGTTTATTAAGAATTTCTTAAGTACCAGGAGTTATGGCTCGTGAGGGTAGGAGTATGACATACATGTAGAAGTTAGTTTAATCTTGATGTAAGGAAAAACTTCCCAATAAAACAGTCTAAAAGTGAAATGAGCTGTCATGACCCCTGTCAATAGAAGTTTTTGTGTCTTTTATAAAACTTTTACCTTCTGTCTTAGAATCAATACTATGTACTGTTTCCAAAGCAGAAGAATGGTTAGGGCTTGGCAATGGGGGTTTAGTGACTTGCCCAGGGGTTACATGGGTAGGATGTGTCTGAGGGCAGATTAGAACCCAGGATATCCTATCTCTGTACCTGGCTTTCAATCTACTGAGCCATCTAGTTGTCCCGTAGTAGAAGTCTGTGGGTGAAGGTCAGATGGCTACTTGTTGGGAATATTGTACAAAGGATTTCTGTTCAGGTATGACTTGAACTACAAGACTGTGTGGTTTTTTTCTAACTCTGAGATTGGAGAATTTTGAGCCTATTTGTAAGCAGGTGTGAAGGAGTCAAAGGAGGAATGTCTGAAAATGTATTATTGAGGTGAAGGCTGCTGGGGCAAAGAACTAAAGAAGTCAAGAGTGATTGGAATCAAGGTTACAGAATGATAACGCTTAGTGAAGACTAGGGACTCTTGCTTTCTTCATTAGATCATAGAAAATGTGAAAGAAGGTGATGAGGATGAGGATGTGACATTTTGATGAATGGAGGAGGGAATCATCATATGGCTTCAAGCTACTTAACAATGGAGAAAACTGGGTCATCTGCTTTTAGTGTAAGCAGTAGGGGAAATGAGGAAGAAGAGGAGAACAATGAAGGCTTGGAACAGCCACTATGGAGAGTGACATCAAATCAGTCAACAAACATTTATTAAGTCCTTACTCCATGCCAGTCACTGTAGTAAATGCTGAGGATATTAAGAAAAGCAAACACAAAAGTACTACTCTCAAAGAGCTTACGTTCTATTGGAGAATCAGTATGCAAATAACCATGTCTGTACAAGGATATATATATATATATATATATATATATATATATATATATATATATATATATATATATATATATAACAGGGTAAATGGAAGATAACCTCAAAGAGAAGGGATAAGCTATTTCAGGAAAGGATGGAACCATAAAAGACATTCTGCAGAAGGTAGGATTTGAACAGAATGTTGAAGGAAACCAGGAAACATAGCATTGGCAGAGTATTGGCACGTGTGCTGGTCAGCAGGGTGTGAGGGGGCTGCTCGTTCCCCTTCTTTCCAGTGTCCAAGGACAGTTTTTGCATGCCCTGCCCCTCTGTCCAGGTTCCCAAAGTGAGCACTTCCTCCCCCTGCACTCTGGAGTAAGGCAGGTGGCTCACAGGCAACTTGAAGTTGCAGTTTGGGTATATGAACTTGAAAACATTTGCCAACGCTGGGCCAAGGTTTAGCAGCACTAAAGGCTTAATTGACATTATATGCCATAAATTTATAATGGGTAAAAGCAATTCTCTGTTATTAAGATGAATAAAGTAAAAAAAAAATGCCTTTGTAAAAGGCATTTGGCCCAGTTAAAATACCTTGAAATCTGTGACTGAATGGCTTCTTTGTGTGATGGGAACATCTTTGTATATACCTGTTCTTCTGTGGAACCATATAGTGATGGTGAACCGTGACTAGAGACCAGGTAATAACATGATTCCTTTCTTTTACCTACCAGTAACTGGATTCCAGTGATTTCCATGCCAATTAAAAAAAATCCTAATCCTGTTTGAGGCCCTGGGTGACGGAATACATTTCTTTAGCAGTGATAGTGAGTGGGTGTTTGCAAATTTCATTGAAAGCTGTGTCTTTTCTTGGTCACATGACATTATTGAGGAGGGAATATTGCAGAGGGTCCCATTTTCTTATTACTTCCATTGCAGTTATGGATTTGAATAAAATTTCTTTCATAGCTTCAAAGAATCATATCTGTAAGAAATTCAAAATCAAATAATTTTCAAATTCTGTCAATTCTAAACTTCTGTTTCTACATATATCTGAAAAAATAATAGAAGGAATGAGCAAAAGAAAAATTAATACAAAAAAAATTTATAAAGGTTGTAAACTTCTTAATCTTTTCTTTTGGAGAGAGAGGAGGATTCACCTTGGTAAACACATTTGAAGATTGGTCAGAAAGATTTTTAGAAGGTAAAAAAAAACCCAGGAGTAGTCTTCATGGTGACCACAGAGATGTCAGTGACTCCCAATCTGAGCTATATTTTCTTGAAAGTCCTTAGGACTTGATCAAGGAAACTGCTAGATAAGATACTTTATTAAAGACATGCAGCATTAGTTCTTATCTGGTACTTAGTCCTTTCCTCCACAAATACCAAAATTCATGAAATAATTTAAAGTAAAATTGCTCTGTGATTATAAAAGATTTTCTAATCACGATGTCTAATTACAGAGCAGAGTAAATCTCTATAAACAATCTTAAGTATCTGCAAGGTAATAGAAAAAAATAAATTAACAGTTAGGTGGAAGTTTATTTCTTGACAGTGCCATAAAAATTGGAGTAGAGAAAATTTAGCTCTCGTTATGTCAGTTTTCGAAAGTCAGAAATTCAAGGCAATGTTTATGAATCCTGAGATGTTTTAAGGGATCCCCAGTTCATATAATCAGAGATTTAGAGGGTGGTGACCTCAAAGGTCATTCATTTTTGTTTTTGTATTCAGAGTGCCTAGTACAGTGCCTGGCACATAGTAGCTCCTTGATAAATGCTTATCGATTGATAGATTGGTCAAA